>NC_088872.1:21110820-21178364 GCF_032884065.1 Artemia franciscana | reverse complement strand
TGAACTAGATAGTTATTAGTTTTTTCATTATTAACTGTTGTCTTGTGTCCAGAAAATCTTTTATATATATTATTAGTTGTTTCCCCCACATATTGTAGGCAGCATTTATTACATTCTAATAGGTAAATTACATTGGTTGTTCTACAATTAACATTACCACGTAACTTGCATACAAAATTTTTATTATACAATGTACTTTTAGCAGAAGTCCGTGGGACAAAATGATCTTGGCAAAGAAAACAACGACTTTTACACTTACCAACTTTCAAAAAATCGTTCCGAGTTCCGAGGCTAATATTTGTGTTTTGTTGCATAAAAAGTTATTGAAAATAAATCCAAAACAAACCAACATCCAAATCAAAATCCAACAATCAAAGTCCAGAAAACATGCCAAGGTCAATAGGTCAATAAATACATAAGCAAAAAGATGAAAGAACATGAAATTTGCATAAGTACCATCTCACCAATAATTAACAATATCAGGTTAAAAACCTGGACCAGGGTAAAGGTCTGTCGGGGAGAAAACTAAAAAAATTTTCTCCACCAGCACTGGATCCAACCTGGAATAATATCATGAAAAGAGAAATCACCAATGCTACAGCACAAACACACAAAAAAAAAAAAAAAAAAAAAAAAAAAAAAAAAAAAAAAAAAAAAAAGGAGACAGAAGGAGAAAAGGAAGACTGTTTTCCTAAATTAGTGATTAATATAGACCAGCACTTGAATGAGGCCTTAACCCTACTCATCCATACAATCACATAGGTCAAACAGCATAGCCACACACAATCAACCATAAAGAATAATCCATGGACAGGCAGTCATGTCGTCAATAAGTATAAGTCGTCATTTACCAAACCATAGAAAAAATAATATAGACAAATAATTCAGAGGCAACACCCAACATAAGGGCTCATCAGGAGAATACACTGGCCTATATAGGGTTTCGCCACTCTAAATTCTCTACCCAGCACAGTGTTGTG
This sequence comes from Artemia franciscana, assembly GCF_032884065.1. Classification (NCBI taxonomy): domain Eukaryota; kingdom Metazoa; phylum Arthropoda; class Branchiopoda; order Anostraca; family Artemiidae; genus Artemia; species Artemia franciscana. The sequence goes on along the minus strand of NC_088872.1, from coordinate 21,177,384 downwards.
GCTACCACAGAATATCCATGGCATCCCCGCGTCAGGTATCACCCCCAAAATACATGTCTATGAAAAAAAACAGCAAATGTAAAACAACCAAGTAAAACCAAAACAAGCTTATCCTGTTAATATATCCCTCCCTTTAGCAACAATAGGTAAACTAAATATTATAAATTTTACCAAATCACAAATATTAACACATTGCAAAAAACCTGAATGAACTAAACAATTATATAATTCATCTTTACCATGTGGCTAATTTTTTAAAAATTCCGCTCAAATAGAAACAGAATTCAAAATAAATGGCGCTGTGACAACATTTCTCGAACCTCCGAAATTAGTCAAAAATTTCTTTAAGTATTTCTAGATAATTCTTTTGATATTTATTTAAAAGTTCGTTATAATGAAAACTAAATTTTTTAAATTGCCAAGTTAATTTATTTGCAGAAAAACCTCTTGATATCAATTTTTGGCTTAAGATTTTACATCTATTTTTAAAATCAATATAATTACTACAAATCCTTGCATAACGAAGTAACTGTGAGAAAAACGCTGAATATGTGATATTTGAGTGTATATTACTTTCAGGGAATGGGAAACTAATCACTTCAAAATCAAAATCATCCGTTTTATTATACATTTTAAAACTTAATTTATTATTATCACAAATATTAATATTTAAATCTAAGAAATGATCTTCATGACCAGCGCCATGACTAGGCTCAAGAATAAGCTCTGATGGATATATATTTTTAGAAATATCAATGAAATCCTTACAATTTAAGACCAAAATATCATCTAAATATCTTTTATTATTTGACAAAGCATGTTTTAAATTAATTGGATTATTCTTATCCATCATATATTTATATTCTAATTGACTTAAAAACAAGTCAGCTATAAATGGGCTGGCATTCCCCCCCATGGGAATTCCCATAATTTGCCTGTACAAATCACCCCCAAATCTTATATAAGTATTGTATAAAACAAATTCCAATAACTCAAAAATCATATCCAAGCTGTAACATCTCAAGTTAACTGTAGTATTAAAGCAGTTTGTCCATGTGGCTTTTTTATTATAACTGTCTATTTTTAAGAACCTTTTACTAGATAAGAGGAAAGATTTCTTTATAACAGTTTTTAAATTATCTAACACTAAATTGAGTGATAAATTAGTATACATTGTCGCAAAATCGAAAGACTCAATTCTTTTAGCTGAAACCATTGTTAAAGAATCTATCACCTGCAGTGAATTATTAACACTCCAATATGGATTAAAATTCGAAAATTTTTTAATACGAGAACAATAGGTTTTAAGTTTATTTACAATTTCCTTTAAAATTAAAGAGAGGTCAGTAGCAGCAATGCGGGTTGGACATTTAGCTGCTCCAGCAATAAACCGTGGTTTAGGGGGATTCTTATGAAATTTTACAGTCCAATATAGGAAAGGGAACTTTTTATCATTGTCATTTATTTTAATATTAAAATTTTTAAAAAGTATTTCTTCAGTCTTTTCAATTAAATTCTCATCCTCTATATTTACCTTTTCATAAACATTAGTTGTGCCTAACTCCCTTTTTAAGATATCACAATACAGCTTCTGACAAATTATGGCAAAATTATTATTAGCTTTATCCACTGGCACAATTACAAATTCATTCTTTAGATTAGCAATTGCTTGTTTAATCTTCGCATTATAAAATAATGATTTAGTGTTACTATTTTTTAAGTTAGAATATATTTTATTTCTTACTACTAATAATTAAATTCTTCCAACTTTGAAAACTCTCTTTATTTTTATTCTCTTTCTTACACCACTTATCAATAAATAAATCAAAATCATTTTCCAAGCCATCAAGAACACTCGATGGTTTCAGATGATGAGAAAGACGGAAATTTGCCCCTTTATTCATTATAATTTGAAGATCATCTTGCTTTATTATTGACAAGTCCCCTGTTATAACATGTTTGTAAGTAGGATTTACAAATGGGCCAAGTTGCTTACAATTACAAACCGGTTTCCAATTTATATCGCTATCTAGTTTTTTTAGTATTAAATTATAATTAAAAATAATTTGCCCAATAGTTTTTGAAAATTTATAAGTTAAAACTGGACTATCATTATAATTTAAATTACTAGGAAGGGCCTGTTTCACATGCCGCTGATTTAAAATTTCTGGTAAATTAATATCTTCAATCTGCTTACAAGTAAAATTAATAGGTAATATAATCTGTTATCCTTATTACTAATCTTATCGAACTTTTTCTTTTTGAAATAAATTTCGTTTTAGATAGAATGCAAATTGTATCACATATTACTTTAAAATTATAATCAAGAGCTGTATTATTCTTCACAATCCAGAAAAGTTTGATTAAATTCCTCTTGGATAAATTATTTAGACACTTTATTACAGAAATCATACCCCTAGATTCAAGTAGCTGGCATAGATCTATAGAAAGCATATGTACATCTAATTCATTTTTTCTATTATTTTTCCTATGTCCTCTCGATCGTTTTTTACGTTTGGTAGGACAAGTAAAAGAAGGATGGTCCATAAAACCATCAATACATTTAACAACAACATGAGACATGTCACCATATTTTGCTACACGATCATTTAACCCAAAAGGATAAGCTGTACCAAGAGTATGGATCCAGAAATCCTCCTGTTTACGTAGTCTATTATTCTTCTCTTCTTTATTTAAATTTTCTAATTCTAAATTTTCTAAAATTGTGACAGTTATATCTGATATGGAACATTTACCATTACTACAATGTTGAACTAGATAGTTATTAGTTTTTTCATTATTAACTGTTGTCTTGTGTCCAGAAAATCTTTTATATATATTATTAGTTGTTTCCCCCACATATTGTAGGCAGCATTTATTACATTCTAATAGGTAAATACATTGGTTGTTCTACAATTAACATTACCACGTAACTTGCATACAAAATTTTTATTATACAATGTACTTTTAACAGAAGTCCGTGGGACAAAATGATCTTGGCAAAGAAAACAACGACTTTTACACTTACCAACTTTCAAAAAATCGTTCCGAGTTCCGAGGCTAATATTTGTGTTTTGTTGCATAAAAAGTTATTGAAAATAAATCCAAAACAAACCCAACATCCAAATCAAAATCCAACAATCAAAGTCCAGAAAACATGCCAAGGTCAATAGGTCAATAAATACATAAGCAAAAAGATGAAAGAACATGAAATTTGCATAAGTGCCATCTCACCAATAATTAACAATATCAGGTTAAAAACCTGGACCAGGGTAAAGGTCTGTCGGGGAGAAAACTAAAAAAATTTTCTCCACCAGCACTGGATCCAACCTGGAATAATATCATGAAAAGAGAAATCACCAATGCTACAGCACAAACACACAAAAAAAAAAAAAAAAAAAAAAAAAAAAAAAAAAAAAAAAAAAAAAAAAAAAAAAAAAAAAAAAAAAGGAGACAGAAGGAGAAAAGGAAGACTGTTTTCCTAAATTAGTGATTAATATAGACCAGCACTTGAATGAGGCCTTAACCCTACTCATCCATACAATCACATAGGTCAAACAGCATAGCCACACACAATCAACCATAAAGAATAATCCATGGACAGGCAGTCATGTCGTCAATAAGTATAAGTCGTCATTTACCAAACCATAGAAAAAATAATATAGACAAATAATTCAGAGGCAACACCCAACATAAGGGCTCATCAGGAGAATACACTGGCCTATATAGGGTTTCGCCACTCTAAATTCTCTACCCAGCACAGTGTTGTGGCTACCACAGAATATCCATGGCATCCCCGCGTCAGGTATCACCCCCAAAATACATGTCTATGAAAAAAACAGCAAATGTAAAACAACCAAGTAAAACCAAAACAAGCTTATCCTGTTAATATATCCCTCCCTTTAGCAACAATAGGTAAACTAAATATTATAAATTTTACCAAATCACAAATATTAACACATTGCAAAAAACCTGAATGAACTAAAAAATTATATAATTCATCTTTACCATGTGGCTAATTTTTTAAAAATTCCGCTCAAATAGAAACACAATTCAAAATAAATGGCGCTGTGACAACATTTCTCGAACCTCCGAAATTAGTCAAAAATTTCTTTAAGTATTTCTAGATAATTCTTTTGATATTTATTTAAAAGTTCGTTATAATGAAAACTAAATTTTTTAAATTGCCAAGTTAATTTATTTGCAGAAAAACCTCTTGATATCAATTTTTGGCTTAAGATTTTACATCTATTTTTAAAATCAATATAATTACTACAAATCCTTGCATAACGAAGTAACTGTGAGAAAAACGCTGAATATGTGATATTTGAGTGTATATTACTTTCAGGGAATGGGAAACTAATCACTTCAAAATCAAAATCATCCGTTTTATTATACATTTTAAAACTTAATTTATTATTATCACAAATATTAATATTTAAATCTAAGAAATGATCTTCATGACCAGCGCCATGACTAGGCTCAAGAATAAGCTCTGATGGATATATATTTTTAGAAATATCAATGAAATCCTTACAATTTAAGACCAAAATATCATCTAAATATCTTTTATTATTTGACAAAGCATGTTTTAAATTAATTGGATTATTCTTATCCATCATATATTTATATTCTAATTGACTTAAAAACAAGTCAGCTATAAATGGGCTGGCATTCCCCCCCATGGGAATTCCCATAATTTGCCTGTACAAATCACCCCCAAATCTTATATAAGTATTGTATAAAACAAATTCCAATAACTCAAAAATCATATCCAAGCTGTAACATCTCAAGTTAACTGTAGTATTAAAGCAGTTTGTCCATGTGGCTTTTTTATTATAACTGTCTATTTTTAAGAACCTTTTACTAGATAAGAGGAAAGATTTCTTTATAACAGTTTTTAAATTATCTAACACTAAATTGAGTGATAAATTAGTATACATTGTCGCAAAATCGAAAGACTCAATTCTTTTAGCTGAAACCATTGTTAAAGAATCTATCACCTGCAGTGAATTATTAACACTCCAATATGGATTAAAATTCGAAAATTTTTTAATACCAGAACAATAGGTTTTAAGTTTATTTACAATTTCCTTTAAAATTAAAGAGAGGTCAGTAGCAGCAATGCGGGTTGGACATTTAGCTGCTCCAGCAATAAACCGTGGTTTAGGGGGATTCTTATGAAATTTTACAGTCCAATATAGGAAAGCGAACTTTTTATCATTGTCATTTATTTTAATATAAAAATTTTTAAAAAGTATTTCTTCAGTCTTTTCAATTAAATTCTCATCCTCTATATTTACCTTTTCATAAACATTAGTTGTGCCTAACTCCCTTTTTAAGATATCACAATACAGCTTCTGACAAATTATGGCAAAATTATTATTAGCTTTATCCACTGGCACAATTACAAATTCATTCTTTAGATTAGCAATTGCTTGTTTAATCTTCGCATTATAAAATAATGATTTAGTGTTACTATTTTTTAAGTTAGAATATATTTTATTTCTTACTCTACTAATAATTAAATTCTTCCAACTTTGAAAACTCTCTTTATTTTTATTCTCTTTCTTACACCACTTATCAATAAATAAATCAAAATCATTTTCCAAGCCATCAAGAACACTCGATGGTTTCAGATGATGAGAAAGACGGAAATTTGCCCCTTTATTCATTATAATTTGAAGATCATCTTGCTTTATTATTGACAAGTCCCCTGTTATAACATGTTTGTAAGTAGGATTTACAAATGGGCCAAGTTGCTTACAATTACAAACCGGTTTCCAATTTATATCGCTATCTAGTTTTTTTAGTATTAAATTATAATTAAAAATAATTTGCCCAATAGTTTTTGAAAATTTATAAGTTAAAACTGGACTATCATTATAATTTAAATTACTAGGAAGGGCCTGTTTCACATGCCGCTGATTTAAAATTTCTGGTAAATTAATATCTTCAATCTGCTTACAAGTAAAATTAATAGGTAAATATAATCTGTTATCCTTATTACTAATCTTATCGAACTTTTTCTTTTTTGAAATAAATTTCGTTTTAGATAGAATGCAAATTGTATCACATATTACTTTAAAATTATAATCAAGAGCTGTATTATTCTTCACAATCCAGAAAAGTTTGATTAAATTCCTCTTGGATAATTTATTTAGACACTTTATTACAGAAATCATACCCCTAGATTCAAGTAGCTGGCATAGATCTATAGAAAGCATATGTACATCTAATTCATTTTTTCTATTATTTTTCCTATGTCCTCTCGATCGTTTTTTACGTTTGGTAGGACAAGTAAAAGAAGGATGGTCCATAAAACCATCAATACATTTAACAACAACATGAGACATGTCACCATATTTTGCTACACGATCATTTAACCCAAAAGGATAAGCTGTACCAAGAGTATGGATCCAGAAATCCTCCTGTGTACGTAGTCTATTATTCTTCTCTTCTTTATTTAAATTTTCTAACTCTAATTTTCTAAAATTGTGACAGTTATATCTGATATGGAACATGTACCATTACTACAATGTTGAACTAGATAGTTATTAGTTTTTTCATTATTAACTGTTGTCTTGTGTCCAGAAAATCTTTTATATATATTATTAGTTGTTTCCCCCACATATTGTAGGCAGCATTTATTACATTCTAATAGGTAAATTACATTGGTTGTTCTACAATTAACATTACCACGTAACTTGCATACAAAATTTTTATTATACAATGTACTTTTAACAGAAGTCCGTGGGACAAAATGATCTTGGCAAAGAAAACAACGACTTTTACACTTACCAACTTTCAAAAAATCGTTCCGAGTTCCGAGGCTAATATTTGTGTTTTGTTGCATAAAAAGTTATTGAAAATAAATCCAAAACAAACCAACATCCAAATCAAAATCCAACAATCAAAGTCCAGAAAACATGCCAAGGTCAATAGGTCAATAAATACATAAGCAAAAAGATGAAAGAACATGAAATTTGCATAAGTGCCATCTCACCAATAATTAACAATATCAGGTTAAAAACCTGGACCAGGGTAAAGGTCTGTCGGGGAGAAAACTAAAAAAATTTTCTCCACCAGCACTGGATCCAACCTGGAATAATATCATGAAAAGAGAAATCACCAATGCTACAGCACAAACACAAAAAAAAAAAAAAAAAAAAAAAAAAAAAAAAAAAAAAAAAAAAAAAAAAAAAAAAAAGGAGACAGAAGGAGAAAAGGAAGACTGTTTTCCTAAATTAGTGATTAATATAGACCAGCACTTGAATGAGGCCTTAACCCTACTCATCCATACAATCACATAGGTCAAACAGCATAGCCACACACAATCAACCATAAAGAATAATCCATGGACAGGCAGTCATGTCGTCAATAAGTATAAGTCGTCATTTACCAAACCATAGAAAAAATAATATAGACAAATAATTCAGAGGCAACACCCAACATAAGGGCTCATCAGGAGAATACACTGGCCTATATAGGGTTTCGCCACTCTAAATTCTCTACCCAGCACAGTGTTGTGGCTACCACAGAATATCCATGGCATCCCCGCGTCAGGTATCACCCCCAAAATACATGTCTATGAAAAAAACAGCAAATGTAAAACAACCAAGTAAAACCAAAACAAGCTTATCCTGTTAATATATCCCTCCCTTTAGCAACAATAGGTAAACTAAATATTATAAATTTTACCAAATCACAAATATTAACACATTGCAAAAAACCTGAATGAACTAAACAATTATATAATTCATCTTTACCATGTGGCTAATTTTTTAAAAATTCCGCTCAAATAGAAACACAATTCAAAATAAATGGCGCTGTGACAACATTTCTCGAACCTCCGAAATTAGTCAAAAATTTCTTTAAGTATTTCTAGATAATTCTTTTGATATTTATTTAAAAGTTCGTTATAATGAAAACTAAATTTTTTAAATTGCCAAGTTAATTTATTTGCAGAAAAACCTCTTGATATCAATTTTTGGCTTAAGATTTTACATCTATTTTTAAAATCAATATAATTACTACAAATCCTTGCATAACGAAGTAACTGTGAGAAAAACGCTGAATATGTGATATTTGAGTGTATATTACTTTCAGGGAATGGGAAACTAATCACTTCAAAATCAAAATCATCCGTTTTATTATACATTTTAAAACTTAATTTATTATTATCACAAATATTAATATTTAAATCTAAGAAATGATCTTCATGACCAGCGCCATGACTAGGCTCAAGAATAAGCTCTGATGGATATATATTTTTAGAAATATCAATGAAATCCTTACAATTTAAGACCAAAATATCATCTAAATATCTTTTATTATTTGACAAAGCATGTTTTAAATTAATTGGATTATTCTTATCCATCATATATTTATATTCTAATTGACTTAAAAACAAGTCAGCTATAAATGGGCTGGCATTCCCCCCATGGGAATTCCCATAATTTGCCTGTACAAATCACCCCCAAATCTTATATAAGTATTGTATAAAACAAATTCCAATAACTCAAAAATCATATCCAAGCTGTAACATCTCAAGTTAACTGTAGTATTAAAGCAGTTTGTCCATGTGGCTTTTTTATTATAACTGTCTATTTTTAAGAACCTTTTACTAGATAAGAGGAAAGATTTCTTTATAACAGTTTTTAAATTATCTAACACTAAATTGAGTGATAAATTAGTATACATTGTCGCAAAATCGAAAGACTCAATTCTTTTAGCTGAAACCATTGTTAAAGAATCTATCACCTGCAGTGAATTATTAACACTCCAATATGGATTAAAATTCGAAAATTTTTTAATACCAGAACAATAGGTTTTAAGTTTATTTACAATTTCCTTTAAAATTAAAGAGAGGTCAGTAGCAGCAATGCGGGTTGGACATTTAGCTGCTCCAGCAATAAACCGTGGTTTAGGGGGATTCTTATGAAATTTTACAGTCCAATATAGGAAAGGGAACTTTTTATCATTGTCATTTATTTTAATATTAAAATTTTTAAAAAGTATTTCTTCAGTCTTTTCAATTAAATTCTCATCCTCTATATTTACCTTTTCATAAACATTAGTTGTGCCTAACTCCCTTTTTAAGATATCACAATACAGCTTCTGACAAATTATGGCAAAATTATTATTAGCTTTATCCACTGGCACAATTACAAATTCATTATTTAGATTAGCAATTGCTTGTTTAATCTTCGCATTATAAAATAATGATTTAGTGTTACTATTTTTTAAGTCAGAATATATTTTATTTCTTACTCTACTAATAATTAAATTCTTCCAACTTTGAAAACTCTCTTTATTTTTATTCTCTTTCTTACACCACTTATCAATAAATAAATCAAAATCATTTTCCAAGCCATCAAGAACACTCGATGGTTTCAGATGATGAGAAAGACGGAAATTTGCCCCTTTATTCATTATAATTTGAAGATCATCTTGCTTTATTATTGACAAGTCCCCTGTTATAACATGTTTGTAAGTAGGATTTACAAATGGGCCAAGTTGCTTACAATTACAAACCGGTTTCCCAATTTATATCGCTATCTAGTTTTTTTAGTATTAAATTATAATTAAAAATAATTTGCCCAATAGTTTTTGAAAATTTATAAGTTAAAACTGGACTATCATTATAATTTAAATTACTAGGAAGGGCCTGTTTCACATGCCGCTGATTTAAAATTTCTGGTAAATTAATATCTTCAATCTGCTTACAAGTAAAATTAATAGGTAAATATAATCTGTTATCCTTATTACTAATCTTATCGAACTTTTTCTTTTTTGAAATAAATTTCGTTTTAGATAGAATGCAAATTGTATCACATATTACTTTAAAATTATAATCAAGAGCTGTATTATTCTTCACAATCCAGAAAAGTTTGATTAAATTCCTCTTGGATAAATTATTTAGACACTTTATTACAGAAATCATACCCCTAGATTCAAGTAGCTGGCATAGATCTATAGAAAGCATATGTACATCTAATTCATTTTTTCTATTATTTTTCCCATGTCCTCTCGATCGTTTTTTACGTTTGGTAGGACAAGTAAAAGAAGGATGGTCCATAAAACCATCAATACATTTAACAACAACATGAGACATGTCACCATATTTTGCTACACGATCATTTAACCCAAAAGGATAAGCTGTACCAAGAGTATGGATCCAGAAATCCTCCTGTTTACGTAGTCTATTATTCTTCTCTTCTTTATTTAAATTTTCTAATTCCAAATTTTCTAAAATTGTGACAGTTATATCTGATATGGAACATTTACCATTACTACAATGTTGAACTAGATAGTTATTAGTTTTTTCATTATTAACTGTTGTCTTGTGTCCAGAAAATCTTTTATATATATTATTAGTTGTTTCCCCCACATATTGTAGGCAGCATTTATTACATTCTAATAGGTAAATTACATTGGTTGTTCTACAATTAACATTACCACGTAACTTGCATACAAAATTTTTATTATACAATGTACTTTTAACAGAAGTCCGTGGGACAAAATGATCTTGGCAAAGAAAACAACGACTTTTACACTTACCAACTTTCAAAAAATCGTTCCGAGTTCCGAGGCTAATATTTGTGTTTTGTTGCATAAAAAGTTATTGAAAATAAATCCAAAACAAACCAACATCCAAATCAAAATCCAACAATCAAAGTCCAGAAAACATGCCAAGGTCAATAGGTCAATAAATACATAAGCAAAAAGATGAAAGAACATGAAATTTGCATAAGTGCCATCTCACCAATAATTAACAATATCAGGTTAAAAACCTGGACCAGGGTAAAGGTCTGTCGGGGAGAAAACTAAAAAAATTTTCTCCACCAGCACTGGATCCAACCTGGAATAATATCATGAAAAGAGAAATCACCAATGCTACAGCACAAACACACAAAAAAAAAAAAAAAAAAAAAAAAAAAAAAAAAAAAAAAAAAAAAAAAAAAAAAAAAAAAAAAAAGGAGACAGAAGGAGAAAAGGAAGACTGTTTTCCTAAATTAGTGATTAATATAGACCAGCACTTGAATGAGGCCTTAACCCTACTCATCCATACAATCACATAGGTCAAACAGCATAGCCACACACAATCAACCATAAAGAATAATCCATGGACAGGCAGTCATGTCGTCAATAAGTATAAGTCGTCATTTACCAAACCATAGAAAAAATAATATAGACAAATAATTCAGAGGCAACACCCAACATAAGGGCTCATCAGGAGAATACACTGGCCTATATAGGGTTTCGCCACTCTAAATTCTCTACCCAGCACAGTGTTGTGGCTACCACAGAATATCCATGGCATCCCCGCGTCAGGTATCACCCCCAAAATACATGTCTATGAAAAAAACAGCAAATGTAAAACAACCAAGTAAAACCAAAACAAGCTTATCCTGTTAATATATCCCTCCCTTTAGCAACAATAGGTAAACTAAATATTATAAATTTTACCAAATCACAAATATTAACACATTGCAAAAAACCTGAATGAACTAAACAATTATATAATTCATCTTTACCATGTGGCTAATTTTTTAAAAATTCCGCTCAAATAGAAACACAATTCAAAATAAATGGCGCTGTGACAACATTTCTCGAACCTCCGAAATTAGTCAAAAATTTCTTTAAGTATTTCTAGATAATTCTTTTGATATTTATTTAAAAGTTCGTTATAATGAAAACTAAATTTTTTAAATTGCCAAGTTAATTTATTTGCAGAAAAACCTCTTGATATCAATTTTTGGCTTAAGATTTTACATCTATTTTTAAAATCAATATAATTACTACAAATCCTTGCATAACGAAGTAACTGTGAGAAAAACGCTGAATATGTGATATTTGAGTGTATATTACTTTCAGGGAATGGGAAACTAATCACTTCAAAATCAAAATCATCCGTTTTATTATACATTTTAAAACTTAATTTATTATTATCACAAATATTAATATTTAAATCTAAGAAATGATCTTCATGACCAGCGCCATGACTAGGCTCAAGAATAAGCTCTGATGGATATATATTTTTAGAAATATCAATGAAATCCTTACAATTTAAGACCAAAATATCATCTAAATATCTTTTATTATTTGACAAAGCATGTTTTAAATTAATTGGATTATTCTTATCCATCATATATTTATATTCTAATTGACTTAAAAACAAGTCAGCTATAAATGGGCTGGCATTCCCCCCCACGGGAATTCCCATAATTTGCCTGTACAAATCACCCCCAAATCTTATATAAGTATTGTATAAAACAAATTCCAATAACTCAAAAATCATATCCAAGCTGTAACATCTCAAGTTAACTGTAGTATTAAAGCAGTTTGTCCATGTGGCTTTTTTATTATAACTGTCTATTTTTAAGAACCTTTTACTAGATAAGAGGAAAGATTTCTTTATAACAGTTTTTAAATTATCTAACACTAAATTGAGTGATAAATTAGTATACATTGTCGCAAAATCGAAAGACTCAATTCTTTTAGCTGAAACCATTGTTAAAGAATCTATCACCTGCAGTGAATTATTAACACTCCAATATGGATTAAAATTCGAAAATTTTTTAATACCAGAACAATAGGTTTTAAGTTTATTTACAATTTCCTTTAAAATTAAAGAGAGGTCAGTAGCAGCAATGCGGGTTGGACATTTAGCTGCTCCAGCAATAAACCGTGGTTTAGGGGGATTCTTATGAAATTTTACAGTCCAATATAGGAAAGGGAACTTTTTATCATTGTCATTTATTTTAATATTAAAATTTTTAAAAAGTATTTCTTCAGTCTTTTCAATTAAATTCTCATCCTCTATATTTACCTTTTCATAAACATTAGTTGTGCCTAACTCCCTTTTTAAGATATCACAATACAGCTTCTGACAAATTATGGCAAAATTATTATTAGCTTTATCCACTGGCACAATTACAAATTCATTCTTTAGATTAGCAATTGCTTGTTTAATCTTCGCATTATAAAATAATGATTTAGTGTTACTATTTTTTAAGTTAGAATATATTTTATTTCTTACTCTACTAATAATTAAATTCTTCCAACTTTGAAAACTCTCTTTATTTTTATTCTCTTTCTTACACCACTTATCAATAAATAAATCAAAATCATTTTCCAAGCCATCAAGAACACTCGATGGTTTCAGATGATGAGAAAGACGGAAATTTGCCCCTTTATTCATTATAATTTGAAGATCATCTTGCTTTATTATTGACAAGTCCCCTGTTATAACATGTTTGTAAGTAGGATTTACAAATGGGCCAAGTTGCTTACAATTACAAACCGGTTTCCAATTTATATCGCTATCTAGTTTTTTTAGTATTAAATTATAATTAAAAATAATTTGCCCAATAGTTTTTGAAAATTTATAAGTTAAAACTGGACTATCATTATAATTTAAATTACTAGGAAGGGCCTGTTTCACATGCCGCTGATTTAAAATTTCTGGTAAATTAATATCTTCAATCTGCTTACAAGTAAAATTAATAGGTAAATATAATCTGTTATCCTTATTACTAATCTTATCGAACTTTTTCTTTTTTGAAATAAATTTCGTTTTAGATAGAATGCAAATTTTATCACATATTACTTTAAAATTATAATCAAGAGCTGTATTATTCTTCACAATCCAGAAAAGTTTGATTAAATTCCTCTTGGATAAATTATTTAGACACTTTATTACAGAAATCATACCCCTAGATTCAAGTAGCTGGCATAGATCTATAGAAAGCATATGTACATCTAATTCATTTTTTCTATTATTTTTCCTATGTCCTCTCGATCGTTTTTTACGTTTGGTAGGACAAGTAAAAGAAGGATGGTCCATAAAACCATCAATACATTTAACAACAACATGAGACATGTCACCATATTTTGCTACACGATCATTTAACCCAAAAGGATAAGCTGTACCAAGAGTATGGATCCAGAAATCCTCCTGTTTACGTAGTCTATTATTCTTCTCTTCTTTATTTAAATTTTCTAATTCTAAATTTTCTAAAATTGTGACAGTTATATCTGATATGGAACATTTACCATTACTACAATGTTGAACTAGATAGTTATTAGTTTTTTCATTATTAACTGTTGTCTTGTGTCCAGAAAATCTTTTATATATATTATTAGTTGTTTCCCCCACATATTGTAGGCAGCATTTATTACATTCTAATAGGTAAATTACATTGGTTGTTCTACAATTAACATTACCACGTAACTTGCATACAAAATTTTTATTATACAATGTACTTTTAACAGAAGTCCGTGGGACAAAATGATCTTGGCAAAGAAAACAACGACTTTTACACTTACCAACTTTCAAAAAATCGTTCCGAGTTCCGAGGCTAATATTTGTGTTTTGTTGCATAAAAAGTTATTGAAAATAAATCCAAAACAAACCAACATCCAAATCAAAATCCAACAATCAAAGTCCAGAAAACATGCCAAGGTCAATAGGTCAATAAATACATAAGCAAAAAGATGAAAGAACATGAAATTTGCATAAGTGCCATCTCACCAATAATTAACAATATCAGGTTAAAAACCTGGACCAGGGTAAAGGTCTGTCGGGGAGAAAACTAAAAAAATTTTCTCCACCAGCACTGGATCCAACCTGGAATAATATCATGAAAAGAGAAATCACCAATGCTACAGCACAAACACACAAAAAAAAAAAAAAAAAAAAAAAAAAAAAAAAAAAAAAAAAAAAAAAAAAAAAAAAAAAAAAGGAGACAGAAGGAGAAAAGGAAGACTGTTTTCCTAAATTAGTGATTAATATAGACCAGCACTTGAATGAGGCCTTAACCCTACTCATCCATACAATCACATAGGTCAAACAGCATAGCCACACACAATCAACCATAAAGAATAATCCATGGACAGGCAGTCATGTCGTCAATAAGTATAAGTCGTCATTTACCAAACCATAGAAAAAATAATATAGACAAATAATTCAGAGGCAACACCCAACATAAGAGCTCATCAGGAGAATACACTGGCCTATATAGGGTTTCGCCACTCTAAATTCTCTACCCAGCACAGTGTTGTGGCTACCACAGAATATCCATGGCATCCCCGCGTCAGGTATCACCCCCAAAATACATGTCTATGAAAAAAAACAGCAAATGTAAAACAACCAAGTAAAACCAAAACAAGCTTATCCTGTTAATATATCCCTCCCTTTAGCAACAATAGGTAAACTAAATATTATAAATTTTACCAAATCACAAATATTAACACATTGCAAAAAACCTGAATGAACTAAACAATTATATAATTCATCTTTACCATGTGGCTAATTTTTTAAAAATTCCGCTCAAATAGAAACACAATTCAAAATAAATGGCGCTGTGACAACATTTCTCGAACCTCCGAAATTAGTCAAAAATTTCTTTAAGTATTTCTAGATAATTCTTTTGATATTTATTTAAAAGTTCGTTATAATGAAAACTAAATTTTTTAAATTGCCAAGTTAATTTATTTGCAGAAAAACCTCTTGATATCAATTTTTGGCTTAAGATTTTACATCTATTTTTAAAAATCAATATAATTACTACAAATCCTTGCATAACGAAGTAACTGTGAGAAAAACGCTGAATATGTGATATTTGAGTGTATATTACTTTCAGGGAATGGGAAACTAATCACTTCAAAATCAAAATCATCCGTTTTATTATACATTTTAAAACTTAATTTATTATTATCACAAATATTAATATTTAAATCTAAGAAATGATCTTCATGACCAGCGCCATGACTAGGCTCAAGAATAAGCTCTGATGGATATATATTTTTAGAAATATCAATGAAATCCTTACAATTTAAGACCAAAATATCATCTAAATATCTTTTATTATTTGACAAAGCATGTTTTAAATTAATTGGATTATTCTTATCCATCATATATTTATATTCTAATTGACTTAAAAGTTACCGTCTAAAGTTTTTGCACTGCCATGATGATTTTCTGAAATACGATGTGCTGATGCTATTAAGTGGCTTGGAATGCATTTTTGCAGTACGCTGTCTGGGCTCCGTGCAAAAGCTCTTGTCGACATTAAACAAAAGTTTCAAATAAGCTACGGGATAATCGTCGTTAATTATGGTCGTTACTCACGTCGATGGCTCACCCGTCTTTACAGTATCTTCTGTGATCACTCTGCTTTATTTAAATCTTCTAAGTATCCTCTGCTCTAGAAGAAGCAGAATAAAATCAATTCAAATGATGTGCTATCGGTACCTGAAATACCTACTTTATTCGCCTTGATCTTACCGCAATCATGCCATTGTTATTGAATACTATGCTATGGATATTTCTGTGCAATTCGAAAGATTAAACACTGTTTTAACTCATAATACTGTGTAGGTTTTCTCCATCCACTAATCCAATTGTTTTGCTGTTGATGATTGTGGATTATATTTGTGTGATTGAACTTCCTTTTTGTTTCTTTTTTCTAGTGATCTGCTTATGTTTTCCTGTTTTGCAGCGGATTAAAAATAAATTATCATTAATTCCACAATTTTACATTGTAATCCAGAAGTAATCAAAATTTAGTTTCCTCCATATAACCATTTTTAATTCCAGATTATTCAGGCATAGCTTGATATGGGCAATGAAACTAGCAATACCAGGTATGCAGCAAATGATTGTCATAGTCCAAACAGCAACAGACGAAACACAAGAAATGCTAACACGTCTAATACCCCTGGAACAAGTGACTGGAACCTTGGGGTTAGTTTTTAGCAACTATTATAAGGTTTGCTAAGGATCATCAGTTTTTAGGTTTTTCCTCCCTTATTTCTTCCACATACCTTACAATTCAGTTATCCCAATCATTAAGGTATGTTTAAATGCTGTTTTAAAATCCTTCTTATATTTTGAAAAACCATAGACTTAATTGAAAACATTATATACCTTCAGAGTATGAGGGCTATCTAGACTATTTATTTTTCACCCGTCACTTCAAAAAAAGACAAAAAAATGGAGTACGTAAATCGAACACAAAGAGTAAAAAACAATACTTAAGACCCGGATCAGGGATATAAGTACAGACTATCATATTCATACAAATCCCAATATATTCCTATCATTGAAAGCCTAACACCCGTCTTGGGCTATATTTTTTCTTTTAGAGTTTCAGTTTAGCCTAGGCTACTCTTTACTTGCAGTTTGTTACCACAAACTATACGATTCTTCTATAGATATATTACACACTTGAAAAAGCCTTTGGATTTTTTCTTGGCACCAACCTAGTAAAGAACGACCCGTGATGCCAATAATGTCTGTTCTACTAACAAAATCCACTTTTGTTCAAAACCAGTATTTTATTTTGATGGTATGGCTTTATCTATCTATTCATAATAATTTCTGCTCGTTATAGTTTTGACACATTATATGGCTTTTATTTGTTGTTTTTTTCAACTTCTTGGTTCTAAGTCACAAATTATTTTTCTTTGAAAAATTTTCTTTTTAGGACTCTCATAAAAACTAGAATGAGGCCCATTTAAGATGATTGCGACATTGAAAGAATTTATAGCTCAAAATATGTTAGATACAAGAACTACGGATCTAGAGATTTTGAGAAGCCATTTAAGAGGCGAAGCATTTATTAAGTGAAGCCTCAGGTTTTTTGTCAAAAAATGCATCTGATTTTAGTGCTATAATTTTTACCGAAGCTGCTCTTAAAATTGATGACACAGGAACAGCTTGTTTTTAAGCTGAAAGTAATAAGCGATCACTTACAGCTCAATAGCAAAAACTTAAAACTTCTCACACTCAATTTGACAGCGTCCTTCTTTTAGTCATAATGCTTTTTCTCTGCTATTTGTATAGCTAGACCTTCATATATTTCTTTCTCTTTAAGTTTCTTCCTTTGATCTTCTGACACATTTCCAGCTCCTGTCTACTTCTCCGTTGATCCACAGACAGTTTCTTCTGTTTCACGATTTTTGAATGTTTCTGGTTATCAAGCGATGTGCCATGCTAAGAAACCTAGCTTATGTATAAAGAATATGTTAATACAAAATTATGCCACTATCATTTAGAGTTCCGATATTGCTAAATCGATTGGCTATCTTAGAATTTTTGTTTAACAGTCTTATTTGGAATTTGTATAGATTGCTGAAGCCTCCAGTAGCATACAGGGAATTGACTTGTGAATCAGGCTATTAATGCTCTCAGAGGGTTTGCCGTGGCTGAGAAGACATTTGGCTGGCGATAATAAATTACCCATGGGAGTTCAAAAATTCAAGAAGTTGGTTACGGTATTGGATCGTAAAATGTTCCTACAATCATAACACATGACAATTCAACAAAAAATCTTCAATTATATGGTACTTTTCAAGGGCATACTATCTATATTGCAGAAAAAGACGCAAACTCTATAGTTACACTTATATACCAACGCTTATTGATTTTGAGGACATATTATGTAATAGCATTTGTGAGATGACAAGTGTCACTTACACAGCATTTCACATTTAGACTTTACAATTAACATCCTTAGTCTATGTCAAAAATTCAAATATTGCAACACAACTAGGGGGGAGCGGGTCTAAATGAATTCTATGTTTTAAAAAGTTATAAAAAAAAAAGTAATTTTAGGTTTCAAAAAACAATCTTTTACTCTTTAAAAATATGCTTAGTTTAAATAAAACAACATTTCATTTATAAACAAAATTGATTTCAGGTGATATTCAAGAAGTAGCGAAAGATTATCGAGTTATTTTAGAATGTACTTTTGAAATGGCAGGGTATTCAAAACTGAATATGTTTCTCACATGCTTTTACAACATGATATTATAACGAAAAGTAGATAGTTGACTTTATTTCTCTTTACTAATTTTATTTCGACTGTTTTATTTTATATTCTAATCTTATCGCCTTCTTTTGACAATTACAGTCCAAACGAGGATCTGTCCGCAGGCTAGAGTTAACTATTTCCAGAAAACAATATACTTTTTTGCATAATATTTGCATTTTTGCAGAGCTTTGTCATAGCTGTTGGAGCAACTGCGGCTGCTGTCTATGGAGTCTCGAAATTATTGAGTACCGAAAATACATCGGAGCTTGGAGCTGAATCGGAGGTAAGAAATGAATCTACATACTTCAGTAGAATAGTTCCAAAATTTCTTTCTTTTTACTTTAAAATATTCTATCCAAAAGTTAAGTCACTTGTTTCAAATAACAGAACTAATTCAAAAGATGTTACAATACACCTTGGTGATTCAGCTTTTATACGATTTCAAAGTAAAATTCTAAGCAGCGTCGGTTTCACTCAAAACTTGGTTTGTCACATAAAATCAAGTCTAGACTAAGAGTAGAGACACAATCACACTTTGTGTTTACACTCAACACAATTTTAAACTTTATAACACTACGAACAGTAATAATTCAATTATTGAGGTATCAAAAGCAAAACACGAAAAAATGAAGAAAACAAACCGACAAAACGGTAAATTTTGAATCTTGTAACTCACTTAGACAAAATCAACTTGACACACCATAGGGCAAGTTATTTTGCGTTTGTTACAAATATACAAATCGCTTTCGCTTTAAGTTTAATTCTGGGCCCTTAAACAGGCACTTGAAATGACACCTTGTCTGTTATTAAAAAAATCGTCACCAGCAGGTGACGATTCGAATTTTCCCGCCTGCAATTTTGAATTTCTTGGTGTATCTAATCTTGTCTCCAAAATGAGTGGAATTCCTCTATACAGCTTATTGTTTGATAAAAGGAAATTATACTGAACCCTGTTCAAATTGACCTATCAGTCTTTGGTCCGTAACTCACAACTATTTGGAAATGAAATAACCTATTCCACATTTTTTTAAACTCATGGTGTAACGGTTCTGGATGTGTTGGCTACTCGTGACTATAGCAATGCTAGAACTGGGATCGTGCAATCAGACTGCTCATCTGCATATGCTTACGCAGAAAGCATTATGCTAGTTTTGTTCAGTTAATTTGAAACCAACTGGAAATAGCCCCCAGAGGCGGTGTTTTACTAGACCTTGGATCATGAATACCAATCAAATAATTAAAGTTTTCAAAGGGGATACACACATATACTACATTATCTTGAATGGCCTCTTCAAGCATCATCATCTTCAAGCAATGTCCTATCATCTTCCGTGACTAACGGAGGTATATCCTACAACTCTACAACATTCTCATCTTGAAGTAAAAACTCTGGATTGCATTTCCCACAATAAAGTGTAGTTTTACTTTTATTGTGTTTCTTTACATAGTCAATGAGACTTCTTTTATTCATACCATGAAATTAATATCAAAATTCACATATTTTTTCAAGTATCTGCAGTCGTAGTCAACTCTGAATCGTCTCTTTCTGAAACTAAATTAAAAAAAAACAAGTTTTATAACTGAAAGCAAGGAGTAACATTAAAACTTAAAACAAACATAAATTATTCTGTATATGAAAGGGGTTGTTCCCTCCCCAATGTCCCGCTCTTTACGCAAAAGTTTTTTACTGTTTTAAAAGTAGAATGAGAAAAAGAGTCAAACTTTAGCGTAAAGAGCGGGGCGTTGAGGAGGGAACAGCCCCTATCATATACGGAGTAATTTCCGTTCGTTTTAAGTTTTAATGTCGCTCCTTACTTTCAGTTAGAAAAACTTTTTTTTTAATATTTCAGTAGGATCGTAATTTTACCATTTAATCAAATTAAATTAACTATTTAATAAATTGTTGTGTGCTATTTAATTACATAATGAGTTTCCGCAAATCTCCCTCCCTCTCTTTCTCTCCCTTTCTTTTTCTAATAGTTTTCGAAAGATTGCGATAAACTAAAAGGAGATCATGCCTTTCCATTTTGTGAATACGAGCTGCTGAATAAAGTCAGCGATGATAATATATTAGAAATACCGCTGTTGAATCGCCCCCTGTTTAATGGCGACACACGTAACAGGTCATATTACACCGGGGAAATAATAGCTGTTCCGACCCAATCGATCAGAGCTACTGCGCAGAAGGCCGTATTTGTTCATCTGTTTCATCATCAAGCGTGAGATGGCAGTTTTAAGAAGTGGTTGGAAATTATACTTCCACCTTTCTAAGATTGATAAAATGCCATTAATCGAGTTTACAGTTGCTAAAGTGATCGGTCAATGTTGACGAGACGTTATAGGAGGTTAGATACCTTAGTAGAAAGTCAATGACCATTTCTATTAGGGGATTTTTAAGTTAAATGGCCATCGTGGTCATCAGGATTTGTCAAAATGACATCTCTTTAGGCATATGAGTCAAACCCTTTCTAATTTGCAAAGTAATACATTTTCGTTGTGCACGAAAATTTTTAATTCAGTATTGATGGTAAAAGATAAATGAAGGATAATACCACCCCCTATACATACATTAAATTCTTGTCAGTGGAGGGGGCAATCTACCTTTGTTTTGTCCTCCCTTGCACCAAGTTAACTGAATACTCAATTACTTTAGCTATATTTATCAAGGGGCTGCAAACTAGATTGTTTCATACAAACTTGACACAAAATGAGGAACACAAACATATAGTCTAAGGTAGGTTTGGTGGCATATAAAGCAGGACAGCGGGATTTTGAACAAAAACTCATGCAAACCTGAAATTAATAGGTAAAAAGGATACGGAAGTGTACTTAACAGTCCCTGTCGGCAGTGGGGATCTCTGTCTCTTGAACCTTCAGCCGGTAAGTACATTGGGGGTTGGGATCAAGCCATACTATGCATCCACGCACTCTTCCTGTTCATCTTCCCCAGATATCATCAGGTACTCATTAAAGATGGGTCTCTGGCAAAACTTACACTCAGGTCACTGACCCTTTATATAAATCGAATAATTGGCGACATCAAGACTAACAACTCAGGCTCCCTCATCTCAAATGACGTAGGATTACGAGTCTAGGACGTCAAGTACTCAGCTAGAAACGTTTCGAATTAGAAGTACCTTAAGAGAAATAGTGTGCAATTCTTCGGCCCGTATGCTCCAACTCATTGACGGCTTTGGAGGTATTCTTGTCCAAGCCTTCAATAATCACTTGGCTAGCAAAAAGTGTTATTTTTCTTTAAAGAATGGGTAGCAGATATACTACATCCATAGTCGAAGAGCCGATCCTCCAGTTTTTCATATAGATTATATGATTGGCCATTCTCATTTTGTTATTATTATTGCTACAGCGGGCTTTGAAGCTGTGTGTGGCACGATCTTTGGCGGAACTAATTTATGCTCTTGCGTTAAAGCGATGACTTTATAATAAAGTTGTTGAAAAGTACAGAGAGGAGATTGTGCTTGTTGAATATGATCGTATTTCTCTTGTTGCTAACCTTCGTTGCTGCACGAAAGCAGCAGAATTTCTTTATTTAAACATTCGCATTTTTGCATTTCGTGCCCGAAAAGATATGATTTGCGTGATCAAAACTGCGTGGGTTCAAAATAACTTTACTAAAGTAGGATTCACAGGGTGATTGAGTAGTTCTACTTGACCTAAGGCTGTAAGGGCATGAAAAACCTCTGAATTTGAATTTGGCTTGCAGATTTAAGTTTGAATTCAGTTTGTTGAAATTGAATTCACTTTGAATGTACTTTTTCAGTGAGCTCTCTTTGAAAGTAATCTTGTGAATAATCAGGAAGCTCATTATTTTGTGAATGACCCGAAAAGCTAATTATTTTCTTGTGAATAAATATGCTAGTTTCAGTCGTATTACTTTAGAAATTCAACAGATGACGATCGCTGTACATGGGATCTAAATATCTGGACTTTTGTACCTGTTTTTCATTTTCTAAATAAATGGATACATCCCCATTTGAAAATTTATTTGTTTGTCTTTGAACAGCAGTGTGGTCCAAGAAAAGAATACCTAACTTAAGGTGTTATGTCAAAAACACGTCGTATATATGGGGAAATGAGACCAACCAAGCGAACAACTATAAACTCAACATTTCGTTTGTAATTAGAAGACACGGAAGGATTTCCCACCTTCATTGGAAATTTGTTTTACTTTTGGGCAAGATTAAAGAAGAAAATTTACATCAAGGCTTTGAATGAACTTTTTCAGTGAACTCTTTCTGAAAATAATCTTTTGACTAATCTGGAAGTTCATTATTTTGTGAATCACCCGAAAGCTATTTGTTTTTCTGTATAAATATGCAGTTATATTATTATAGTAATTCTACTGACGACGATCGCTGTATATATGATTGAAATATCTTGACTTTTGTACCTATCTTTTTGCTTTCAAAATAAATGGATTTATGCGCATTTGAAAATTTATTTGCAGAATCAGTGCAAAAAACTACTCAAAGGGTTGGCACCTTTTAAGCCAAAGTACCATAAGATCTGTACAGATTCTAGCTACTGTTTCTACTCTTAATTTGGGCAAAATTTGGGGGTAATCGCTTTTTATCATAGGTACACAAAGGTACCCTCAAGGAAGAGAGGCGAGAGTGGGGGGTTAAAGTTCATTAAATAGTAGTTGTTTAATATTCCAGGATCTTCATCTGTCTATGTTGAGATTGATCCCCAGGTCAGGGATCCTTTACACTGTCGTCTTTCTAGGAGGAGGAGTCATTGCAAACCCACTTTCTACCAAGACCAATTTTAGTCAAGTCAATTAGGGTTGGATTTGGCTTAGTTAGCTATAAAACAAACCATTTTTTTTAACTGAAAACAAGGAGGAACTTTAAAACTCAAAATAAGGAGAAATTATTCTGTATTTGAAAGGGTTTCCCCCTCCTGAATACCTTGCATTTCGCGCTAAAGATTTTAGTCATTTTATAAAAGTTTTCTATTTTAATTAAACGGCCGTTCAGAAGTCCTTCTTAAAAAATGGAGACAATGAGTGAAACTTTAGCCTAAAGAGCAAAGTTTTGAGGAGGTGGGCAACCCTTCCAGATTCAGAATAATTTTGTTCGTTTTGATTTTTAATGTTGCTTCTTAAAAACTTGTTTTTATTTGATTGTTTTTATAAAATTGTGAAAAAATTTTGTTTGATATAATTTCTGATCATTTTTCAAATAATTCCTGTAAGCCTGGATACCTTCAACGAAAAATCCATTTTTATTATGGGAAACTCCTCCTTGGAAAGTTCCTCCCACGCAAAATACACCCCCATTCGTAAAAATTCTTCCGGACAATTCAATTCTCGCTGAAAATTCTCCCTTCTCGCCGTAAAATTTCTTGGTGACGATTAGGCCTGAAAAATATCCTTAGCATGCTTTCATTTGAAAAAGACTTTAAGCTCTAATCGTTTTTCCGATCCCTCCGGAAGTCCTCTTTCCATTGAAAATTTGCCATATAAAAATTATAGAAATGCTCTTAATAAACTTTTGAGAAAGGCGAAGAAAAAATATTTTGAGGGTAAATTTAAAGATGCTTGTGGTAACCCAGCTAAGACATGAAAAATTAATAAAAGTGTTATATCTTCAACAGATCCGGTTCTGCCTGATGAAGTTACTACAAGTGATGGGTTAAAATCGAACGAGCCTGATGTAATATGTAATACTCTTTTGGAAAATTTTGCAACTGTTGGGGCTCGATTTTCTCGTAATACAGTAGCTTCTGATGATGATCCTCCACTTGAGACTTTTATGGGTAATTTTGTCGATGCATCAATGTATCTAGGACCTGTCACTCATGATGAAATTCGTAAGATTATCTTTGAGATGAAAAGATCTTCGGCTGGGAGTGATTCCATTAGCCTTCTGGTTTTAAAAACCGCGTTTCCAAGCATTTTACATATATATACGTCCCTTATTAATGCTTGTTTTAAGCGAGGGAAGTTCCCCAATTGCCTTAGAATCACGAGGATAACTCCTGTGTTTAAGGGTGGTAACAAGAATGATTCGGGGAATTATAGACCAATTTCGTTATTACCTGTTGTTCCACGACTTTTAGAAAAATGTATTAATATTAGAATTTATGAGCATTTGGAGCGTCATAAACTTCTACATCCAAATCCGTTTGGTTTCAGGAATGGTATAACAATAGAAATGGCGATTTCATTTATTACTACTATAATTAATGATGCTCTTGATAAAAAGCTTAGGGTATCTGGTGTATTTTTGTACTTAATTAAGGCGTTTGACACTGTTGACCATCAAATATTATTTTAAAAATGTGAATTTTATGGATTAAGGAGTGCTACATTGGGTTTGCAGTTATCTTCAAAATAGACAGCAGTAAGTCAATTCACAAGAAGTTTTGTCTAGTAAAAATGTTATTAATTGGGGAGTTCCCCAAGGATCCGCACTGGGTCCGACTCTATTTTTAATTTTTATTAATGATCTGCTGCATGTTGTGAAAGCTCTGCCCAGAACTGATGACTTTGTTGACAACGGTCCGAGTAAGACTCTGGTTACTATGTCCTTATTTGCTGATGATACAACCTTGGTGTGTGTTGCCCCTACAGAACAACAGCTCATGGCAACGATAAATGTAGCAATGAGCAGGATATATACATGGCTTAAAATAAATCACCCGGACCTGAATATAGATAAGTCAAATTTTGTTATTTTCTCTCGATCTTCGAATTTTTACCCTTGGTTTAGGGAAATGATTTCGGAGCGGGAAATTATTAAACGAACAAGATTCACCAAATACCTTGGAATCAATGTTGATGAAACCCTATCATTTAAAGATCATGTGAAGTCAGTTTCGAAAATATTGTCACCTAACTTAGGTATCATGCGTAAATTAAAACATATTTTCCCCCCAAATGTTCTACGATTGTCATACTTTTCCCTGATTCACCCTTACATTTTGTATTGCTCGTCGATTGGGCTTGGTACTTTCCCTTCGATAGTTCGTCCAATCCGTGTGATCCAGAATAATGCTACCCGAGTTTTTTGTGGTGCTGGGAACCAGGAGTCTTTGAGGTCTATGTATAGAGATTTAAATATAATGCTATATGTCGATTTTTATATACAAGTATTACAGTGATAGCCTTCCTGATTGTTTTACAGGAATATTTTGGGAGAGGTCTGATGTTCACCACCACATTACCTGGATACGAGGTAATACTGAGGTTCCTCGATCAGTTTCAAGTAGGTCTTCTTTTTCACTTATTTACAGAGCTTCAAAACTTTGGAATAAACTGAGTATATATATTGAGTAAATAGGTAGCCTTGGCCAGTGTAAGTATGATTTACGTGTGGAGTTGTTCGGTAGGTATACTTTTGAAACAGATTAATTAGAATAAATTTTCCATAGGTTATTCATTTGTAATATTTATGTATTTTTTGTTTGTTATTTTTGTTGTCTTGGAGTCACGCAAGGTAATGTATTGCTTATGGTTGTTGTTTTTTTGTTGATTTCGGTATATGGTCTCATTCTCAATATTCTCTCTTTATTTTCCTTGATTTTAGCACAGCCTCACAAGCTTCGCTTATGTTGTGCTATTGATTAAGAAATGTTTATTTCTAATAAAATTGTTCTAGTACTACTACTACTACTACTACTACTACTACCATTCAAATTTTTAAATTGGATTATTCAATGCATAAGCCATGTCACACGAAAAATTTTCAAATGAAAAATTGCTCTCCGTAGGTGCAAAATAAAAATTAGTATTCAAACATAATGATCGTATTTAGTTTAAATTTTTACTATTGACTCTCAAAATGCTGATTAAATACTATTTCGTGTCCCAAAATGTTTATTTTACATCGAGTACCCCACTGATGCTGATCTACTATTGGTTCCCTAGAGAGGGGGAGTAATTGAAAGTCTGGGTAATGGTCAGAAAATATATGGTTTAGTTTTATTTTGTCTCTTTCAGAAAATCAATAAATAGATACAATGCATTTGGACCCCGACGCATAAACCACATACAATAATCCAGGGAGGGAGAGTCATATTTCATGTAATCTTTAATCATGCTTTGCCTAAAAGCTCTCTTCGGCACTGACAACCATTTAAAATTACCATTTCCTTTGAACTGTTTTTCTAAAGTAACAAGATTAAATCTGATATTTTGTCTGTCTACTTCATTTGGTATAGATTGTTTCTAACGTTGCTGATTAACAAATTAACACTCAAAAATCTTCTTTGTGAAACAAAAAAGTGACTTCTAGAAAGTTATTGATCCAAAAAGCCTATTATTTAGAATCTGTTTCTAAAAATATAATAATAAGAAGGATAAAAAATGACGATTGAAGCCTAGCTGGCTTTTGATTATTTTTGCTAATAGAAGTAGAAATCACTGTTTCAAGTCAAAGTAACACCTCCCAAAATTCTATGGCCAGTAGTTTGATATAATAACCCTAAGCAAAAAAAAAATGAAGAAAAATAAAATAGTAAATGTGCGTAATACAAACAAACATAAACAAATAACAACAATAATAGCACTGGCGCCATGTTTGGCTGCAACAGGTACTGGGGATGAAAAAAGGCGATAAAAGGCTGACTGTTTTTTGATTATTTTGGGTAGTAGAAGTAGAAATCGCTTTTTGATATGATTACCCTTAAAAATCGAAACAAAACAAAACAATAATCGTGTGTAATACAATGAAAAACCAATAAAAACAATAATAGTATTGACACCATGTCTTGTCACTTTTATTGATAAGTTTGTCATACAGACCAACAATTTGAAGCATTGTGAGCTTATCGTGAACTTGTACTAACTATGAAATAAACAAACGCAAAACAAGTAAACTCATTTCTTTTTTGGTACCAGTGGGACGCTGACCAATCAGGAAAAGGGAGGATCTAATGGGTCAATATTAACCCTCTAACAAAATTAAAGTTTTTAAACATCTTTAGTAATGGTTTTCGAGGTACCAGCGCAAACACAACCCGTAGCTTCAGTAACAAAGATATCTATTACTCTATTCCTCTATACTAGTTTAACGACGTAGGCATTTCTGGCAAGTGTTTTACTAGTCTGCCCAAAGTTCTCATTAACACAAGTGTTTTTTTGTATTGAAAATGGGTAGTTTTATATTACTGGAAGTTCAAAGTAGGGTTGGCTATTATATGGAAACACGGACCCCCAACATTGCAATAAAAATTGGAAGGGGTTGTCGAATGACTCTCAAATAGGATGAGATGTCTTCAAGGCATGTAATATTATTGAGGAAATTCAAGTTGGATGAATATTTATGTTTTGCAGCAAAATTACTACAAAATGCAGTCTTTGAGTACAAGATGGATTAAACGCTGTTGTGAAATAAATCAAGGACAATGACTAAAATTAGAATACACAAGTTCTCTCGGTTTCCATACCATTCCCAATCATTGAACATAAATCGTTTGTCAAGACTTCATCAGGAACATGTCTCGTAATACCACAATGAGCAGGGTCAGTGTCTTTAGTATTGTTTAGCGCTTCACCAAGATACTTTGCTGCATCTTTGTCATTGAGTATCATGCACCACTCTTTGCTAAGAGGCCTCAGGTTGACTGTATGGATGCAAAAGTCACTATTAAGGCCTACAATATACTTTTTGCAAATTTCAGGCTTTGTGAGTCTTTTCGGTTGTTTTTTGAGAATCACAGAGTAAGAAAATTTTGCTGTATCCTGCGGGTGTGGTACTTTTGCATCCACAGTCACGCTAGTATTATTTTGTGTCCATCTGATTAAAATTAGGTGTTAAATAAGACCATCCACAGCAGACTGAAGCTCATTGACCTTGTGAGTCAGTGTGATTGTAACCCCTCTGAGAGTATGGGTACCTTGTCAGACTCATAGATTGCAAACTTGGGGAGGACTACTCTCTTCTCGTCACAAGTCTGGATGGCTCTTATTAGTTCAAAAACCATGTCCTGGGGTTTAAAACAATCTGTAGAACGAGTAGACATGCTGGCTAACTGCCATAAATCATCATTTGCCTTAGTCAGCCAATCACCTTTGAAATACTGCCTTTGCCACTATTTCATACTTGTTACCAGTTTTGATTGCTCGGAAGACAAAGTTCAAAATAGGGCTGTAAACCAAGTATGGCCTATGAAATACCATATCACGCTTTAAGCTAAATCAGCGGGAGGCCCGAT
This sequence comes from Artemia franciscana, assembly GCF_032884065.1. NCBI lineage: Eukaryota > Metazoa > Arthropoda > Branchiopoda > Anostraca > Artemiidae > Artemia > Artemia franciscana. Next base: position 21,148,378 of record NC_088872.1, on the reverse strand, counting down.
TCAGATAAAAAATCACGGAGCGTAGTCAAATCAGAGTGGCGGGGGGTTGGAGCAAATAGTCATCAGAGAATAATGAAAACACTCAGGATCAAAGAAAGTGTAAGGACCCCCTCACCTGTTCCCCGAAAATTGTGGATAACTGAATACAATTTTACGATACTTCATTTTATTTTTGTCTTTGCGAACATCGGGTGAAACTTTATTAAATTGACGAAATTGTTTATTCAATTGACAGATTTACTTTGTGCTTAGTAGTATTTTGATTTTGAGCGGAGAAAAATTTATCAGTTTAAAACTCTGTTCAGATTGTTTCTCGGCAGACCACCAATGTCTGCCAAGACAACATTTTTAACAAAAGTAATGAAAAATTGTATTAATTTTTTTTCAAAAACCCATGGAAATTCTACGATTTTTACAGTATATGCGAAGAATCCTATGAGCGTATCACGATTATTGAATAAGACACCAAATTTATAAAAGGACTTAATATGTTTAATCTTATTGAAACGAACTCTTGGTTGACTATGGAAAATTTTGCTGATACTGTTGAACACTTTTTTACAGAAATACTACTATTGCTCATTTTGCCCTCTCTACATGAACAGATTAAGTAACTATCGTCTTTCATAATCAGTTTCATAACAACAAATGTTTGAGAACAGTTAGTTTGAATTTCACCTACTATATTATCTATAGCGTTGTTCGCGATTGAAGTTCCCTCATAACCTTAAACAATGAGATTCATCCCAGTGCTCCAAAACTAATACTGTTGTCAAACAATTAAGCTTAATGTGAGCCCAATGGTTACATTCTATTGGATATCAATCAGGACAAATCAAATATTTGCTTGCAGTCAACAATTTTTTTGATAATAAATTATCTAATATTTTCAGGTCAACAACAAAAAGGCCATTAGCTGAAATTTTAACACTAAATATGTTAAGTAGTCTTAACAATATATAAAAATAGACCTTTTTCTTACCTTCAAAGGCAATTCAGAACCTGCACTTAGGAAAACCAATCTCAAGTATGGAATTGACAATGAATTCACCAATCTCATATCAGAGCTCTGTTTGATTTAACTTAAGGCACTGCTTAAATGTGAGATGTAGTTAAACATCAGATTAAGCAACATGGTCCTATTTTACATGGTCTAGAAATCAAGAACAAAAGGAGCAGAAAATATTTAAAACTCTACAGAAAGTGTCTTCTCCAAGTGGGTAGTGGCTTCTTTAAACTTTCACTCCCGATAATTGCAGGATTTGTATACATTTTTCTTTTTTACTTCAAAAAATGACTTAACCCTGTAAGCTAATGCACAAGAGGCTTCACTATTTCAACAATAGAATGTTTTATGGCCATTTCAGTGATTTATTAGCAATGAGAATTTTGCCAATGACCACAAACTACTCATGCTTAAAAATCTGCTTCGACTATTGGACAGTCCCATGCAAAAACCCATACAAAAAAAAAACAGGTAATGTAGGTGTCAATGAAAATCTTAGTAAGATCACTGTTTCAGGTTGAAGTAACACCTCCCAAAATTCTATGGCCAGTAGTTTGATATAATAACCCTAAGCAGAAAAGAAAAAATTAAGAAAAATGAAAATTATGAACATGCGTAATACAAACCAACATAAACAAATAAAAACAATAATGGCATTGACGACATGTTTGGCTGCAATATGAACTGGGGATGAAAAATAGCGATGGAAGGCTAGCTGGTTTTGATTATTTTGGTAGTAGAAGTAGAAATCGCTGTTTGATATGAGTGCCATTAACAATCGAAACAAACCAAAAAAATAAACGTGTGTAATACAACAAAAACCAATAATAACAATTATAGTATAGACGCCATGTTTGCGTGCAATAGGTACTAGGGATCAATAATAGTGAGGGGGCTTAGCTGCTTTTGATAATTTTTGCTGGTTGAAGTAGAAATCATTGTTTCAAGCTAAATTAACCTCTCTCGCGCTTAACAGGGAGTCTGGGAATACAAAAGAAAAATATGGAAAATAAAATAGGATACTCAGAAATACCTCTTGAAGAAAGAATAAGATGAATCATTGTCATTCAGTTTTAAATATGGGATCGGTTAATGGCTAGTGAAATCATTTGCGCATTGATGCATACATAACACCTCACTGACTTCATATTAACCGGTCCTTGTCTAGGTTACGTTAAACAATTAATAACAATTGACTTTAAATTAGCTTATCCATTTAATTACCAATGGAAAGTATCACCTTTTAACATCCCCTCATGAACTTCCGTGCTAGCTTGCTTCTTAAATTAGATCGATAGATTCATTTGAAAAACCACCCCATGTAGTCTTTCTGGTGTATGCTTACACCTAATATCGCTGTGCATGTGTCCATATGATTACTATCTTCTGGGAAAAACTTCTGGGAAAATCTTCTGGGAGTCTGGAAAAAACTAAAGAAAAATATGGGGAATAAAACAGGATCCTCAGAAATACCTTCCAACGAAACGATAAGGTGAATGATTGTTATTCAGTTTTAAATATGGGATCGGAACTGGCAAATAAAATTATTTGCGCGATGATACATACGTAGCACCTTATTGAATTCAGTACCTAACCCAAACTGTCCTTGTCTACCTCCCGTCAAACAATTAATAACAAAGGACCAAAATTTCCTTGTTCATTTAATTACCACTAGAAACTATCACCTCTGCAAATTCTCTTTTGGATTCCATTGCTAGCTTGCTTCTAAATTTAGATCGATAGATTCATTTGAAAAACCACCCCTTGGGGTGGTTCTGATGTATGTTTACACCTAATATGTTTGTGCATGTGTTCATATGATTACAATCTTAGGGACTTGCGTGATGCGGCTCAATTTTCAGGATATGATCCAGTGAAAGACAGACGTCATTGACAAGGTAGTCTGGACTTCCCCATGTAAACATTGCACCAACGTCTTGAAACATCTTCCAGAACTTTTTGAAGAAAATGTCTTAAAAAAATCTTGAAACGTCTTGACAGGTTTTGAAAAATGTCTTGAAGAAAATTGTCTTGGTGTAAAATCAGAATGAGATACTAGTCACTATTTTGAAAATAAAAATGTTTTGAAATCGAAAAAAGATTTTTCTTGTTACATATTTTACTAGAAAACCACTGCTCTTTTTAAGGGCACCAATTTGCTTACATCCAGGGGCTCCCCACCTGACTAACACCTAGGGAAATGCCTTGAGGAGAACAATGGACGGTGTGAACAATAGACCAATTACTCAATAACACCGGCATATTACCCTTAGGATGGAATGGTCAGATTTGATTGCTAGGATGCGCTGCGGCAGGAAGCCTTAGTAGGTAACTATTCACGGCTAAAGGAATGATTTTAAGACCTTTAGGACTTTGCCTTCTGACCCTTCATACTAGAAAAAATGTGAGCGATAAAGAACTGGTGGCAGTCCTGACCCAGAAAGTTGATGGGAACATCACATCGGCCACATCAGCAGGACATTGTCGCAAAATAACAAATAAGCGTTTGGTTCGAAAAAGGTTAATTACCCGGTCAAGCTGAGAGCCTAGACATGCGCTCCATTTGTTTCGTGTAAGATTTCTGCTCACGACATTGATCTTTTTTTTTAACTTGTGTTTTGATTTCTGTTTGCTGTGACAAAAGCTGCCTTAAGTAGATGCATTCAAGGTCGTCAAAAGGATCTAATCGCAATATCAGAGGACAGATTAGCTTCAACCTTACAGGAACACAAAGATTTATCAAATTAACAGTCAATTCATTTGAACAATATTCTACATACCCATCCACTATATAGTCAAATAGTCATAGAACTAAGGGATTATCGAGATTTTTCGTTCTTTATTTGGTTGCAGCTATTACTGCAAGTTTATTTTTATCATCATTTCCTATGTTTAATTATACAGATAAATTAGAGAATGGGAGACTAAAATATATATCTGACTATTGTTCTACAGCCAAGGCTTTAGTACCTTGTTCCTTTTCCTAGCATTAAACAAGCACTTATCCATCTTATGTGCATTAATTGTTTTAAACAACACAAAGCTACCTTTAATAATAATAATTATTTATTTGTAACCCACTGTACAAGTTTAAGATAGTGGAGTATGAAAGAAAAATAAATAAAGAAAATACAACAAATTAAAACTGAAAATCACTCAACGAAAAAACTGGATGAGACCATGGTGCGCATCAAGACGGAAACACGCATCAGCGCCAATATTGGTCTGCAGATTCTCCAGCGAACACATAATTTCAGTAGCTCCGTAACGATCTACAAGGCGTCTGTTTCAAGCCTATCTGGGTAGGTACAAAGGGAATTTACAATAGCAAAAGTAATAAACCCTAATTTTCTAAAGATAAATCCTTGTAAAAAAAAAATAGGAAACAATCTGGACGCAGAGAAAACGGCATGGTTGCGAAAACTAGAATACAGCTTAGCCAGTCCACGTCTGCTAAAACGACTACGATTTGCAACAGTTTTTGCATAGCCAATTCTTAACTTATCGATAGTATCAATTAAAAATTTCCTCTGGGTATTAGCAAGTGAATCGCAAACAGATATACCCAGCCATTTCAACATCTTCACTCTAGATATAACAAAACTTCTGCAATTCAAAGAATTAACACAATCATTATTATTAAAAGATAATTATTCACACTTGGCAATATTTAAAGAAAGGCCAATATCTTTGAACAATGATCCAGCCAAGCGGACATTACGCTCAAGTGCGCTCTTAGAGCGACTAATTAAAAGGAGGTCATTTGCGTATGCTAAGTAAGAAATGTCACTAACCCGAAAAAAAAAACTTGATTGGATCTTAGTCAGAACACTTGCAATACAAGTATTAAAAATATAAGGTGAAAGGACACCTCCTTGTCTGACCCCGTGTTTGACTGGTATATTCCCGAATATGAGGCCATTAGATTTCAGTCTCGCATACGAATTAGAAAACCAAAAACGTAGCACAGATATGATTCAAATGTTAATACCAAGCTTATGCATTGACAGAAAAGTTTGTGAATGGACAACAGTGTCAAATGCTTTAGAAATTTCCAATGCACAAATGTGTACTGACTAACCTTTAGTATGCGCGTCTTTGAGGAGAACAGCAAGCGCCCTATGTTTATGCTGGCATCCAATTCCCTTTCTGAATCCAAACTGATTGGCATCATAATTAACAAAATCAATAAAAGACGGGAGAAGTACATGCTAAAAACTTTGCTTATATTACACGCAACAGTTATTGGCCTGTAGGAATCACATTTATTAGGATCTTTCCCTCTTTTTAAAACCGCAGTTACAGTCCCACAAAGAACTGTCAGGGACTAGTGAGGAACAAAGGCACATTTGACACAGTAACTGCAAATGACTCATCAAATCCGGGGAATCCTTACATAAAAGCCAAACACTAATGCTATCAATATCGACCGAACACGATTTCAGCCGCTTGATCGAATTAACAATATCTCCAAGAGACACAGGAGGTATGTGCTTTCGTTTCACTTGGGGAGGAGGACATATCGAAAGAAGCTGTGTTTAGCGGCCATGTACAGCAAAATTTCCACTGGGAAATTCATTCAAATAATGCTGAATTCAAGAGGACTGTGGAATATTAACATTATTATAATCATCAAACTTTGAGGAATTTATCACCCGTTCCAAATCCTTTGAACTTTTTGGAAAACAGGTACCTGATTCAGAAAAGAACGTACAAGTCACTTGTAAAGGGCTTCCGTTTTGCGCTTAATTTCAAATACACTACCACACGAAGGACGCCCACACGCTATCCATACGCAACCAAAGCTTAGCTTGATTTTTCACTTTTTTTAAATTAGGATCGAAGTTCCACATCGGCTTCCGGGTCCGATACCGCACACACTCATTAAGAACTGCTGCTTCCTCCACTTTTTTATACACGAAATGATCTGAAGATAATACATATTTGACTGTAAACGGTTACTTGGTGAACGAACTCCACAACAGAGAAGATTATAAGGAATGCGGATCGTACTTAGTAGGTTAGCAGGCGTAGCCAGGTAAATCAGCCAATTAGTATGGTTCGAGTTACGCCGCTCGTACCAATTTCTATCTCGGGATTGAGGAACACTTGTGACTAGTTTAGAGGTGATGCACATAGTTAGAGAAAGGGACATGTGGTCATAATCTCTCTCCTCCTCGCCAACATGTATAGTTGAAGCGGTAACAGCAGTAGAGCAGAGATAATGATCAAGGTTTGATCGGGAGCCACTAGTATGAATATAAGTGAAAGGTAAGTCTTTGGTTAGAATATGGAAACCGGGTGGGATACACTCAAGTAGGGTTTCAGATCAATGAGAAACATTAGGTATGTCACAGTTTAGATCACCAATAAGTACCCAGCCCAAACCTAGCTTTTCGATACCAGATATCAGATTTTCTAACTTGTCGCAAGCCTTATATTATCCTTATTGTACTTTAGCATGATGCCTAATATGACCACAAGAACAAAAATTTCTTAATTGGTAGATTCCTACAATATTAGTAATATCATACATTTATTCTTATTCCTTCACTTTTTCACAACGTTAGAGCATTTAGTTAGGCTCTAACCATTTGACGCTGAATTTTATGGGTAGAGCCTTAACTATTGCAAAGATACTCTTAAGTGGACAGGTGAACAAATGATGAACAAAGAGAGAACTCTTCAGGTGATGATGGGTTGAATTCCGATTGGATTGTGCCTAGATTTACTGAACAAACAAGTTGTATGAAATAATCAGTCTCTTTTTCTTCTAGAGCCGTCTATGAAGAAAACATGGTCTGCCCGATATGCCAAAGCAGCATCAAACCCTGTGAATACACTGCCATATTATCCGAGAAAGGAACCGATGCCGTAAATAACGCAAGCAAAGAAAGAGGTAGTAGCATAGCTGTGACGACTGGAAATGAAGTCCACACTGCGTATCGTCGTAACTTCTGTGACAGACGTCAGATCGACAGAGAAAAGAACACTCAAAGGAAACTTGAGCAGAAAGAACCGGTTGCAGCCCCCCCCCTGACCAGATCTTCAGCTCCACGCTTTGATTTTTCGAATAACCGCCTATTCTGTGGTCAAGCAGCGAAATTATGCAAGATCACAATTCGTGAATTCACCGAAGCTTATGCAGTACGAACTCATAGCTTCGACTACTCGATTAGTGAAATGTGTAAGAGCAGGAACGATCAGTGGGCCATGACAGTACTTGGTAGGATAAATTCAAAGACTTCTGACCTTCATACAGAGGATGCCGTTTATCATCAAATATGCTCAGTGAACTTCAGGACAGGAAAAGAGATTCCACAAAAATTATGTGGTCAAGAAGAAGTGAGTGACATGCCTCCACCAAAGAAACGGAAGGGAAGCCTGTGCGATAGTCAGTGAGTATGGCGAACAAGTGGTTGTGTCCGATTCAAATTGGAAAGAGACACTCGTAACATTTAGAGATACGGTTGACAGGATATTACGAGAATTTCACCAAGAGGAAAAAGCAGATAGTGAAAACGGAGAAAGGGATCAGCTCATCAAAATCGTTGGACAGATAATAAGAAGTGAAATCAAATCCGTTACGACAAGGAAGGATTCCTACGAATTTCTTAACGAGATATCGTCAGTAGAGAAGTGTTTGAACTTCGTATGCCCATCTCTTTGTCTACTGCTTTCATCGATAGGGGTCGACACACCTCGTCCAATATCTTCTATCGGACAGGCTATAATGTAGGCATGCAGACCACGTGGTTTAATATCTCCTGTACAAATAGGACTGGCTTCGCAGTTGCATCATCATTCCTCATTCCGATTTTTAATTGACACGCTGCACAATCTTGGCTTCTGCTCTTCGTACTCAGAGGTAAAAAAGAAATTGAAAGATGTGCAGCAGTATATCAAACGTTGATGGAAGAGTCCAAAGAGAAAGCACATTTTTTTCAGTATGTAGGAGACAACGTCAATCATGATATTGCTACTATCGACGGCCTGAATATCTTTCATGGAATGGGACTTATTGAAGTGTCTACACCTGAGTTGCCGGCAACAGAGCTTTCAGTGCCAAGAAAAGAAGTAAGTGGAGATGAGATGAAGTCAATCGGCACTGTGCCGTTCTACAACTACCAAAAACCCTCCAAGTCGCAACCAAGGACTTTTGTTTGCTTGACAAACAGTAGTGACACTCATGACAATGAATGGAAAGGTGAAACGCTCTGGCGCATCTCTGGCTTTTTCAAAAGCTCATACATGAGCTGGTCGGCCTTTATGTGGTCAATACACCAAAAGATACCTCATCCAGGAAAGTCGAATATTCGTTTTTTGCCAATGATTAACCACAACCCAAGCGATATCTCCTGTGTTTATTCTACACTTCTACATACTAAAGAGCGCGCTAGTCGAACTGGAAAAACTCTAGTCATTACCTTTGACCAACCACTTTACTGGAAGGCGAAGTGAATCGTCGATGCAGAGCCTGCCACAAGTGCTTCGAGAAATGCTATTGTTGTCCTAGGTGGATTTCATACACGCATGAGTTCACTAGGAGCCATTGGCTTCCTTATGAATGAGTCGGGACTTTTGGAAGTCTTAAGTCAAGTATACGCGCCGAACACTGTGCGTAGTGTGTTACAAGGCAAAGCTGTCTCTCGTGCTGTGCGAGGTCTGTTGGAGGTAGCCCTTTATGCGAACCTTTTATCATCAGAACTGGATGGCAGAGCGTTTGATGGCAATGACATGCTACCAGAACCCCTTGAAAAGGCAAAACAGGCGTACGAGTCGCTCCTTGAACAGGATGAGGATGATAACGAAGACGAGTAGGAAGAAGAATTAGCTTTAGGTTGTGCTTTAAAAATCAAAATGATCTTTTGATTAATTCACCAGATTTATAAACGTTCCTTTTTATAACTGATTGATCTGAAGTTTTGATCTCGATTAAAGAAGTTGTTTTTCAAGACATTATACTTAGCAACTCCTCATATTACAGGCCCCTTAGAGGTGAAAATGAGGTAAATAGTTAAAAAAAAAACCTGCTTTTTTACCTCGTATCTGGCAATACGGTACTTTATTTGATATAAAATGATCCTTTAGCCGCAGGAATCTGGCAAATAATGACTTGCGTACTTTACCCCCCCCCCCCCGTTCTGTGAAGGTGAAAATTGATACTGGGATACGGAAAACATGATTTCTGACATCGGATTCGGATTCGTCGTGCTTGATTTGATAGAAAACGACCACTTAAACCCAAAAATACGTCCAATTAGAAATTGCGATTTTTTCCCCTTCAAGGGGGTGGGGGTTTCGGGTAGTTGTGCAAGGGGGATTTGGGGGGATTTCTTTTGTGTGATTAAGCTGATTTTTCTGAACATTTTGGTGTAAAAAAAAAATTATGTTGCAATTTCCCCAAGGTCAAACCGTATTTTTCCTTCACTAAATTTTTCCTTTTTTAAGTAGTACCATATCAGGGGCAACGATTGTATAGGAAGTGTAGTTGGAATGTGTAGTGTAGTTGGAACCGATCCCAAGCACATTGCTCGGGATCGGTTACAACGTCATAATGACTCCTATTGTGAACACTTTCGTACATTTTACCGAAGGCCGAATTTAAAATGAGTTAATAGATTTCTTTTTCGATCTCTGTTTTCGCTTCAGAATGTTCCTTGGCAAAAGTGTCTATGAACGTTTTCAAGTAAGCTTTTTACTGAATTGGACGGCTCTGTGAATCTTTGTGACTTTGAAACCATTGTTGCACATTCATTTCAGCATCCAGTGGTGTACAACAATTTTCTTTCGGCAGGAGGACGGCAATAAGTTTTTTGTTTTGAAGGTGTCTAATGCATTCCCTCCTCCTCCGCCAATGAACTGTTTCGGGGATCAAAGAGTCCCAGATAGAGGTCTACTAATGCATGATAAAACTAAATCCTTTACCGAATCATGAAGCTCCACTTGCATCTCACCCTCAATTTCAAAAACCATCCCCACCGGCACATTCTTCTCAACAGTAGCAATTTCGAGGAAATTGGGGGTGGAAGGGGTATTGATCTATTTATAGTCACCCTAGGGTAAAGCGCAAAAGGAAATAGCCGAGGGATATAGGGAATTCACATCAAGGAACACTGCATCTGACTTTTCTCCCATCTTCTGTCCATTTGGATCTTTTTCTAAGATATGATCCCCATGAAAAACGTACCCAACCTCATTGACCTCTCGATAAACAAGTGTTGATCATTGTCGGTGTTGAGTCCCGTTTATTTTTTTCCGTTTATTTTTCAAGATAAGGTCCATTACCATATGAGGAGTGGAAAAATAAGACCCTGGATCAAGACCAAATTCATCTTGAATTTTTTTCTGTTAGTCGAATCCATTTTTACACCCTTTCTCTGCTCACATATTTTTGGCAAAATTGTTTTCATCATGCATGCACCTACGATCGTGCAGACTGTTGCAAAACGATTCGATTGAGTGAATATTCTCCTTGGCAAATCTTGATACGGAGTTAAAATAATCTTAAGGGTAGACCTCTTTGACCCTTAACAAATCATATAAATCATTTGAAAATTGTTGCTTTAGAAAAGGGAAAGTGTTCCAACCGTCGTCGCTTTTCTGTACTTTAATCAATTTGTTTATCTTTAACGAGGAATATGAAAAGTGATTTGCATCTCAATCTGGTAAACTTCTGGGATAACTCACTAATAAGATAGGTATGTCGTAAATGTATATCGTTAGGTTAAGAATCAAACAGTCCATGGTAACAAACTGTTTGATTCTTAACAGAATCAAACTGTTAAGTTTGATTCTGTTGTGTTGACGAACTAAGGAGCAACCCAGCTCAATAGTAACCGGAACTCTAAAAAACGGAATTTTGATACCACTAGTTACATAAAAAGAATCTCATTTTAATGCTGATCTTAAATATATAAGTTTCATCAAGTTTAGTCTTAGCCATCAGAAGTTACGAGCCTAAGAAAATTTGCCTTATTTAGAAAACGGGGGGAAACATCCCTTTAAAGTCATAATATCTTAAAGAAAATCACACCATCAGATTCCGCCTATCAGAGACCCCTACAGTAGAAGTTTCGCGCTTCTATCTACAAAAATGTGGAATTTTGTATTTTTTTTTCTGCCACAAGACAGATCACGCATGCGTGTTTATTTGTTGTTTTTACGTTTTGTCCCCCATCAGGGTTGATCGTATCGACCCTTTGGTCCTAGAATGTCACGAGAGGGCTCATTCTAGCGGAAATTAAAAGTTCTAGTGTCCTTGTTAAGTAACCAAAAAATTTGGAGGGCACCTAGGCCCCCTCCCGCTCATTTTTTCCGTAAAGTCACCGGATCAAAATTCTTAGATGGCCATTTTGTTCAGCATAGTCGAAAAACCTAATAATCATGCCTTTGGGGACGACTCCACAGTCCCCGTGGGAGGGGCTGCAAGTTAAAAACTTTGACCAGTGTTTACATATAGTAATGATTATTGGGAAGTGTACAGACGCTTTCAGGGGGATTTTTTGGTTGGGGGAGGGAGGTGTTGAGGTGAGGGGGCTATGCGGTGGAAACTTAACATGGAGGAATTTGTCATGGGGGAAGATAATTTCCATGAAGGGGGTGCAGGATTTTTTTGCATTTTTTAAAAACAATGAAAAAATAAATATGAAAAAAATTCCAACTGAAAGTAAGCAGCAGCATTAAAACTTAAAATGAACAAAAATTATTACGCATATGAGGGGTTCACCTCCTCCTAATACGTCGCTCTTTACACTAAAGTAATTTTAATAATTTCAACTATTTATTCTAGGGCCTTTGTGAATCAGGGGTCATTCTTAAGGAATTGGGACAAAATTTTAGCTTTAGTGTAAAGAGAGAGGTATTGATGAAGGGGCAAACCACCTCATATACGTTATAAAAATATACGAATCTAGAAGTTCGTTACGTAAGTTAATTCGTAAATTACGTATATTTTTACTAATAAAAACGTTCGATAAAAATTAAAAGTTTTAGTTGCCTTTTTAAGTAAAAAAAAAAATAGAGGATAACTACGCCAACTCCCTCGCTCCTTTTTTCTCAAACGTTCGATCAAAACTACGAGAAAGCCAATTAGCCAAAAAAATGAATTAATATGCAAATTTCATTTCAATTATTTAAGTGCGGAGAGCCAAAATCAAAACCTGCATTAATTCAAAAACGTTCAGAAATTAAAAAAAAAATAAGTTTTTTTAACTGAAAATAAGGAGTAATATTAAAACTTAAGACGAACAGAAATTACTCCGTATATAAAAGAGACTGTTCTCTCCTCAACTACCTGTTCTGTCCTGTTCTTTACGTTAATGTTTATTACTGTTTTAAAAAGTGGAAATGAGAGAAAGAGTCAAACTTTAGCGTAAAGAGTGGGTTTTGAGGAGACAACAGCCCCTTTTATATACGAAGTAAATTTCTGTTCGTTTTAAATTTTAATGTCGCTCCTTACTTTCAGTTAAAAAAAAACCTTTGTTTTTTATTTAATTCCATCCTGAATCAAAACATAACATTCATTTAGGAACTCAATTACTAGTTTATTAAAATAATAGACGGGAGGAAGGATAAACCATATAGTTCAAAATACAAGGGTAATTCTTTCCTGGGAAAAACTATTTAATCTTACAGTTTAAGACAATTTGTTATAATAACTAAGGAATTTATAAATTTGTAATTAAAAGTGATTTGAGCCACACTCTGGTAAATTTTTGAATAATTAACAAACGAAATAGGTATGAAATAAAATATATATATTTAAACTTCTCTTAATATGTAGATGTATATATATATCCTGACTTGTACATGTGCGTTGAATTCTCCTTAATTTTACTCTTTTCTCCACTCTAAATAACTAGTTTATTAAAATAATAGATAATTAATTGCTTCTTTGATAGTCTAAAATTTTAAAAAAGAAAAATGATTGATATGACTTAAAATTAAATCTTAAATGGCAGAAATACAATTCAGAATAATAGCCTATATGTTTTCTTTTATTTTTAAGAAAAATACAAAATATTTTTAATCAACAAAAAAAAATCACTATTTAAAAAACATTTTTTTTTACTTTTATGACAAATATACAACATTTCTAATCAAAACAATAATCTCATAGTTTAAAAAACACTTTTTTATTTATACTACATTTTTAATCAAAAAATATCACAGATTAGAATACACTTATAATAGGGTCCCCGCCCTCTCTTTTGTATGTCTATGGATACATAGATACACAGAGAGACAGTAAAAAGACACATTGACACATAGGCAGACGGACAGACAAACAGATAGAAAAAAAGACACACAGGCAGAGGGAGCAAAAAGACAAACAGACACACCCACAGAAAAACAAAAAAGATAAACAGACACACATAAAGACATAATAGAGAAACATGCACACACAGGTAGATCGACATAAAGACAAACAGAAAAATACACATAGAAACACAGATAGACAGATACAAAAAAAAGATACACAGACAGACGGACAAAAAGAGATATAGACACACAAAACAGACATACAACCACACAGAGAGACTGAAAAAGACGAAAAGACGGACAAAAAAAAACATAGACGCGCAGACAAACATACAAAAAAACACAAAGACACGCAGAGATAGACAGACAGACAAAAAGATACACATATCGGGATGGGCTTAGTGCATTGGCAAATTTCGCGATTTTGAGGGATTCAGGAAAATGAGCTGCCATTAATAGCTAAACTTTGGTCTGAAAACGAAGATAAATAGCTTCGGGGGCATGTGGAATACGTCCTGAGCTAGATATCATTAGTGAAGGTGTAGCGTGTACGCCTGTGTTCAGGTTCTAGAGAATATGAGCTATCATTGATAATTAAAAAAGGAAGCTTAATGGTTTGAAACACAAATGTTTCAAAAAGAAACCATCAGCTGCCTTAGAGGTTTTTGAAGGACTAGATATCATAAATTCAAGAAACAGAGCCAAGAGAAAAAGAAAATTTTAGACTAGGTGAAAAAATTTGGAGGGAATGATCTGCTTAGGGTTCTGGAGTTATAAGTTCTTAGAGTTATAAGGGTTCTGGGTAAGATAAAGTATTACTACAACTTAAGACAGGCTTTAAAAATACAAAATTCCTTCAGGGGAGTGAAAGGAGGGGCCGGGGGTTGAGGTATAATTACTATTTCAAATTAAAGTTGAAAAAATCCCCCATACTAAATTCCTCTCTGGAGAATCTCACCACATGTATAATTTAGCACCAAAGGGGATATTAAAACAAATAATAAGAATGAAGAAAAGAAGGGAATCTGGAATATTTTAACTATATTTCCAAATACATGTAGCATGTTATAGTGTAGAATAAAACAAAGCATGGTAACTAACTATAAGTAACAACTCGGGCCGAAAGTAGCCAAGACTCTAACAAACAAAATTTTGACAACATTCAATATGTAAGACAGACTGGCTTTTTAGGATTTTGTCAAATATATAGAATCCATTAAGTTTGATTTTACACATGAAACGGAATACTTTCTAATGTACGCCTAGTAGAGTCTTCTCCCTCTTTAAGGTTGCAGTCATGTACTATTGTTTTCGGCAGGGGTGCCATTCATACGAAGAGGGGGGCATTTTTAGCCATTCGTATGACTATCAGTCTCAGTCAATAAAACAAAAAAATAAATAATTTCAATTGCGATTTTACCCAAATCAGTCGGTAAAAATGACAAGCCAGTTAGTGAAGTCCACTGTCTCCTTGCCCAAATATTTTGACTAGTGGCACTTCTGGTCAGTAGGCTATCAGACCAAGTTCACCAGAAACAATCAATCGTATTTCTCAGTCTCACCCTGTTATCTCTGTGCAGTTCCAGTATAGGGCAACTCTTCTACAGTTGCCACTAATAACATATTTTCAAATTATTTTCTATACCCTTTCTTTTACCATGCTATGATAACTCAACCCCCCAAAAACATGGAAAAAGAATTAAAATATATCAAAATGTGAAAAAAACAACACTGTAGGATATTCATCACCATATATTCTGCCTATATATATATATATATATATATATATATATATATATATATATATATATATATATATATATATATATATATATATATATATATATATATATATATATATATATATATATGTAGAATATTCCAACATTCCTCAGTTTCTTCGTTATTCTTATTCTCTTTGGCTGCTCAATTGTGCACGTGGATAATTTTCATGAGGGGGGGAAGTGACTTGCAAGAGGTGAAAATATTTCAGGAGGAATTTTCCGTGGATGCTAGATTTTCCACGCGGGAAGAGGAATACGCCTACCAACATCATTAACATTTAAAAGATAAAAGAAATGTATAAAAAAATTATGTTGGTATATAATTGACTTTGAAATGGAGTGGTCTGCTTAGTTGTGTAAAGGGATCTTGGAGTGATGAGGCGTAATTACTGTTTAAAAATAGAGACGAAAAGCAAAAGAATATAATGAACTTTAGAAATCATCTAAAGAAATATTCAGTTTATCTGTCCATTTTATCTGAAGGAAATTTTCTTTCACAACTTTAAAAAAGACGCGCTAAAAAAAATATTATTTAAAAAAAAAGTATCAAAACATTATTTTTTTTCGCAATAAAACGAATGCATCTAATTATGACGTTAATCACATTCTACCAGTACATCTGGTTGATTAATATAAATTATAACAGCTTTTTGTGAAGCATCCCATTATGAAGCACAGCTCATTTTAAAAACCTGGCTCATATTTCAACCCAGTGAACTGAAACAAGTCACTTCAAATATATTGTTTCTAAAAGAATGAAAAGAAATCTTAAATGAACTGAAAAATGACTTAAATACACAAGAAATACTGATTATACCAAGAGCAGAATCTTGTAAAATGTGTCTGCATCACAAAAAACGCGCGCAAACAAGAAGAAGAAATAAGCACAAGAAAGCAGAGCACAATTTTGCATCCACCCCCCCATAAAATTCAGCATACCATTATTAAGCTGTTATTTAAATAACATTTCTGAGGAAAAAAGGCTAATTATTCAACTCTTTAAACCGAAATAAGTAATAAATTTTTTTTTTCCATAATACCAAAATTCTTACGGATATTCTGCGAACGCAAAAAAGTAGCTTAAACTGGTCGTAAAAATACAGATAAATATAAGTGAACAAACTTGAACAAGTTGTCTATATTACGAAAAAAGACAATGACCCCAAAAACGAAAGTACATAAGAAAGATGGAACTAAATTAATACCTCAGTCTAGCATCCATCCAAAAAAAATTTAGTTTTAATAAATCAATGATCAAATCAGAATCCAAAGAAAATCTTTTAAAATTTTCTTTGAAATTTCATGGAAAAAGGTTAAAGCACCGTGATCTTCACCACAAATTAAATATTTTGTAAGCTTCTGTTGCTAAATAGAAAGTTCAAGGCTTATTCATAGATTTGTGTACAATTTAAACTTCGATCAAACAGTTCGTTTTAACGTTTTACAGTAACAGTTCGTTTAACAGTAGTTTGTATCAGATGATTTTAAAGACAATCGGCAAAGGAAGTGCTTTGCAATCACCATCTGGGTAAATTTTTTTTTTTTTATACTACAAAAGTTTTGAACTTCAGCATTAGTAAACTTTAGTGTAAACAGCCGAGACTTTAAAAGACCGGTACTTCCCCACATATTCAGGATAATTTTGTTCCGTCATCGATTGGAAAGGTTCAGACTTGGAAACAAATAGGGAGCTATTGGGGTGCAGGGACTAAAAAAAGGCTTCAAGTTATCGGCTTTAAGTTATTTGGTAAGTATAAGAGACATTGGATAAGATTATGGGGAACGACCGGATCAAGGACCTCTTGGGTAGCAGAAAGTCTTGTTCAGAGGCTTTTAAGGTCAAAAGATTGAGCTTTTGGTTTCAAAATAAGGAGCACAGCACTATGACTTTTGGGTCCTTGCCTGGCTTCAAATATTAGGAACTGGGGCATATAGTCGATACTGTATTTCGCTCACAGAAACTAAGAAGTATTACATGGATCCTTTTGTTTTTTAGGGCTTACTTTCCCCTTGTCGAGATGCATGTTGGTTAGGCTTAGTTAAAATATGCGAAAATTTCCAAAATTTGAAATGGTAGCCTCTAAAGCATGTCACATATTGGGATTCCACATAAAAATCAAGCAAATTTACTGCAGCAAATGAAGGCATCTGTGGTTCCAAGTCTTTATTCTTACATTTTACTCCGACCCGAATCAAACTGCAATCCAACATTTAATAAGTAGGTAAAAACCAATTACCCACAAGTGCAAGGGCACCAATTTTTGAAAACGTTGGAAAGGGCAGAAACTCTTTGCTTAATTTTAAAAAAAATAAGATACCCTTTCAAGGACACTTTTTTTTCAAGATTTAAGAGATTTTTTTCATTTTTCTCAGTAACAATACTGAAAAACAGCAATTTCAAATCTAGGAGGGGAGATATCCCCAAAATGGCACTCCAACACAAACATAAAATTTTTTTGAACCTCTACAATTCCTTGTTTATTTTTCTTTCTTTTTTTTGGGGGGGGGAGTAATGTAACCCATCTTTGGGGCCAAGACTGGAAAACCATATTTTTATCCTGTAAAATTGAAAATTGGCACTTAAGTATGTTTGATTACAAAGTCTTCGTAATTCTTCAGAAAACAAGGCACATTGACCATCCAACGAGCATTGTTCAAGATTTCAAATGTTAAATTACAGCCAACTCCTCCAAGTCCAGCAAATACTTTGGAAGTCTTGGTCTTCCATGTTTCATGTATATTTGTTTCAATTTTTTCTGGCCCTTTTGCACATTAATCAAACCGTTTATTGCGATTTTTTCCCATAATTCAAACGTTTTATCAATCTCTTTGATAGAACTTGCTTAATTCCCATATATATTTCAATTGGTTTTGAACAACGGCATTTTTATCCAAGTTTACCTGCATCACGCACAAGCCACGACGCCTGTAAACTGAAATAATGTTCCGGTAATTGAACAACCCATGTTCAACTTGAGGGTTCAGTAATTTCAAATTGATTGCAGTGGAAAAAAAAAACAAAACAAAGGATAAAAAAATGTCCTCAATTGAGTAAAATCAACATGAACTATCTAAACAAATAGTTCGACTTAAATACATTCACATGCTCGTATGAATTTCACTATAATTGTTAATATAGTTTCCTTGAACAAAGCCAAGAGAATTTTTGTATAAAAAACATGTAAAAAATAGAGAGAGCGTAAGAAAAAAAGTGAATCCAGTAAAATGATAGCCATTAGTTTCCAAAATCAGGTGAACCACAAATTAAATTCTATAATATACCTGTTGCTTTGAACAAACAAAATTTGTGTAACATTGAAGAGATAGCCAAGCATCTTGGGGAGCTTCCACCCCTTAAACGGAGCTAACTTCACCCATTCAGCTAAATCAATTTGTATGTGATAGACTCTATTTCGACCAACTGAGCTTGCATTAAAATGATTCTCAATGAACTCTCCCTTCAGAAACTTTTGCATTTATTTAACTCACAGGTTTATGGAACAAGGTTCTATAAGCGAGATCCTGAATATCAATTTGGCAAAATTTTTTCGTTTTTTTTTTTATTCACTCTATGCAACACTTATACTTAATATCTTCGATTGTAAATAAAATCACGAAGAGAAAATAACATTTTATGTGAAGGCTTTCATGGGTTTGGTAAAATAGATTAAAAAATATTTCACTTCATTCAAATTAGACGCAATTGATTACACAGTGGAATGAGTGGACAATTCCGGGCTGTCAGTTGGGCCAACTCTGACCCCATATCTGGCATGCTTATTTTTCGAGCGCCCATCAAATTAGTTTCAAGGTAGAGCTGATTAGGAATTGTGCTGCTAGCTATATAATTATTAGTAAAACCAAAACCATGAGGTGGGACTCAAATCCAATTTTCTCTATTCACAAAAAACCGTGGTTGTTCTGGGCCTAATGGGAGGTGAAAAATAGTGGAATGAAAAAGAGTGGACGGCCAAAAATATATTTTAAGAAAAATTGGGTGTTAATCTCCTCACCGTAGGAGATTAACACCCAATTTTATAATATAAAGTAATACCAATGTGGCGCAAAAACTAGCGCCACGATTGCATTAAAAGTGACAAGATAGTGTGAAAGTATTACAGCAAAAACAAGGATTTTCAGTTCATTTATATAGATAAAGATAGATAGTTGGACACGCTAAGTGAAGATTTAGTGTGAGAAGATACAGTATTAATATCCCTAGTTGATTATTATTAGCTGTGCAAGCAGTCTTATGTTATTGAAAATCTTCCTAAATACGATCTTAAAAAGAGATCTAGTATTAAACACAACAATTATTTTTCTTATTTTTTGAGTGCCCATCAAATTAGTTTCAAAGTAGAGCTGATTAGGAATTGTGCTGCTAGCTATATAATTATTAGTAAAACCAAAACCGTGAGGTGGGACTCAAATCCAATTTTCTCTATTCACAAAAAACTGTGGTTGTTCTGGGCCTAATGGGAGGTGAAAAATAGTGGAATGTAAAAGAGTGGAAGGCCAAAAATATATTTTAAGCAAAATTGGGTGTTAATCTCCTCACCGTAACCATCCGTCATTTTTACGCATGATAAAATAGACCACTAAAACAACCCGATTCTTTGTTTCCTAGAAAAAGAAGAACAGCTTATTGCAGCACAAAGCTGTCTGAGACCAAAACAGCTCAGAGAGCAGCAATCTCGAACTAAAATATAGCCAAGAAACCGATACAACTCATTCCTTAGACGAGAAAAAATTTTCACAACAAATTCACAAGCGAAATTAATTTAATGATTGCATTTATCATGCATTTCAATTTAAGAATGCACAACTAAATTTACATAAATCATTTAGACGGGGGGTCATTTTCATTCTTTTCCTCTTCAAAAATTGACGATTGGGACTTTAGGACAGCTTATTCCCTTAGGAATTTTCTCTGATATGCTCATTCAAGAAAGCTTGTCAATTCTGTACTGCTATAATATCTAGGCTTTAAGACGCTGCTTTTACTCCTTGAGTCAACAAACTAATTTGTATGACATCTATTTCACCACTAACGAAGTGTATGTTTCGCAAGTGATGTTTCACTGTGTCATGGTTCACCTTCGAAAAATTAAAATGACTCAAATGTCACCATATGGAACAGAAGGTTGTATAAAATCGGATAAGTTGTATAAAATCCTTATCCCGCAAATCTTATTCCGGCCCTTTCCCCCCAAATTTTGGCAGTCTCAATCTTTGTAGAATATGCGGTATAAATGAATGGGAGCAAAGCATAGTACCGAAACTTACATTTTCGAATCGATGGGTTGATAGTAGTCCACCCTCGCTATCTCAATCATTACTTCCATGAACAAGAAAGTAGACTAATTAAAGATAATCAATTGATTATTCCTCAGACATGATAACCTAGTCAGCATTATTGCTTGCTACAGCAGTATTTTGAAATATGCAGTTTACACATTGGTAATCACCATTTTTTTATTACACTAAAATTCAAACAGAAGAAATCTGTAAGCACATGCTTAAGTAGCAAACTATTTAAAAAGGTGTTGGTGTTGTATTCGCTTTTCCTTTTTCCTTTTTTTCTTTTTCACAGCTGTACGTGACGTCACAGCTTGTACGTGACAATCAAGACTGTAGAACAGCTCTTTCCATTCGGGACTTTCTCTAATGTGTTCATTCAAAAGAGCTTCTCGGTTTTCTACTACGAGACTATCCATGTTTTGAGACACAGCTTTTCTTCCTTGAGTCAATGATATACTTCTTAAGAAACTAAACGCATTTTCCAGATATGATGCAACTTTCTTTTTAATCTTTCTTGAAGCGCCATCAATATGAATCCCGTGAATCAGATAAGTATTAGAATTCGAAGATCTTTTGGGACACTTACCAAGAGCGATTGTAGGCCAGATCTTTTTAACTTCATCATATATACACTTACGGAACTTTAAGGAGTAGGTGTCAATTATTTTATAGTGAACACAGCGAGGAGCAATATCACAATCCTGGTTCCCAACAACTTTTCTCGGTTCATCAACTTCTTTTATCTGTTCATCATCTATCTTCCGTTTAAAAATAGTTGGTATTTCTGAATCATAGCAAAACGGATTTTCATAGCTAAAGATCGTTTCGTTCAAGTGTAGAGGGAGTACACTTTCTCGTCTGGAAGGGCATGAAGAAACACTATGATGCTTGGAGGCGCAATTACAGCATCCAGTTTTTCGTACTATCAAGCGTTGTGGCGGTGTACAGGGTGCTAACACATGTCCGGGCTCCGTCTAAAAAAAAAAATTCTTTAAATATAAACTGTCTGTAAACATATGTAAAACTGTTCAAACTGACAGCTTGTCATTTTATATAAACAATTTTTCGAACTGTTGCAAATTGACAGCTAAAAAAAAACGATAAAAATTATCGTTGAAATGTGGTTGTCTGGTTTAATTGCAACCGTCTGTGACATCGGTTGCCAGCAGTGGCAATTTTTTATTCAGATTTTATTAGAACATTAGAGGAGAAAATTAGTTCGTATATTTTCTTTAAGAAATTAGATGGCGATAACTCAAAGTTAGCAATTCAGTTACTTTTTCGAATAAGCAATCGACAGAGTTTGAAGCGAAAAACAGACAAGTCAAAACGTAAGTTACTTTCTAAACAAACCAAGTACTTCATTGAAAGTACAAAAGGTAAGATAATGTACCCGTTTACCACCGTGCTACCTATTCACCAGTACTATCATATTGGCGAGATACCAGAATTCAGAAGCCAACCTATGTCAATAAGTAGTAACATCAAGCTCTAAGTAGCTTTCTCTGTGTGCCAGTAAGTAGCTTGCTAATACCATCTACTTGGGTAATTAAAAAACTAAATGGCGATATTATTCATATAGAAGTTACAAAATTTTTCAATCGCCATAGAGGACGCCAACACGGAGTATAATTACTGAAATTTAGTATACTGTAAGTCAAAATTATCGTTACTTAGACTAAAGATCATGTTTATAGTTGGGGATAACTGGGAAAATTTATTTTATTTTTATTTTTTTGTGAGAAGGGTGGTGTATTGTAGGGATTTATACGGACTTAACGAAGAAGCAACAGTCTCTGTTTAGCATTACGAGGCTTTTTTTAAAATCTGAGTTAGCTGTTGATTTCCATTAAATATTTCTAAGGTTTTAGAACCACTCCTATTTTTCAATACAATAAACAACATATAGAGCAGTGGTTTTAATCTATTTTGGCCCATGCCCCACCTAAGCAGTTCTAAATTCTTATGCCCCCTCGTGATTTTAAAATTTTGTTATTTAGAATTTTAATAGTATTCGCCCGAAAGAAGCTTAAAAGGACAGGGGGATTTTGAGTTCAAATATAAGAAATATTCGTTTCTTTTAACCCAGTCCCTTTTTTTCACATATAGCTTTTTTGGCAATCATTAAAAAATAAAAAATGAAAGGGAGAAAACATACTGATAAATGGTAGCGCCTCCAAACATCTGGGCATCGGACCGGTCCATGTCCCTGCATCTTACATATACAGCATATTATTCTTAGGTCATGCCGGCACCTGGAACACATTTCTTGATATTTGGGCGTCCTTGTACCACACTGCAAAAAATAAAAGGACTTAATTAACTACACAATGAAAATAGTGATTATTATTTAAAAAAAGATGAAAAAGAAAAGGTACCGAATAACCCAGTAATTATTCACTCTCTTTCAACTACAAACCTGATGTCAATTGGAGCCAAACTTCAAGTCTGGTCACAATAAACTAAATATCGCTAAAACTTCTGCAAGCACCATTGATGGTATTAACATACATACTTTTTCTGCATAAAGGTTAACAGAGTATCTTTGTTTGCCCATGCTTAGGGGCATTTATTCCCCCATCCACCTCTCAGATGGCTTCTCATCTGTCCGATTCCCATTTCACATTTCTTTAAACTAAAATAAAAATTTTCAAATTCGGCTACAAGAGAGACTGAGCGATACGGTTACATATGTACACTGTCAGTGACTGAAGAGATCCTGAAAACCAAGCTGTTTATCTGTATGACTGTGGATATGTTTTTACTTTGAAAATCCCCTGTACAAATTCTTTAATTTCAAAAATGACATATTTTGGGTCATATCCGTTGGAACAAAGATAAAATAGTAGTGGCATTTGGTGTAAGTAGATTTGAGTTATCCTTCTACGCTCCTCAGCTATTGCCGAGATTGGGTCCCCAAAAATGCCCTATCTTCCGATCTAGGATTAGAGGTTGGAAAGAGCCTATCGCTTAGTATCATGACTACACTGACGATGTAAGAGTTTTATCAAAATTGGCCAGGGATCAAGCTGAGAATAGTGAAAATGCAGAACAAGTTCGACTTGCTTGTCTTTTTATTCTTCCTATATTTTCCATTCCAGAAATAGTACCCAAAGTGCCTTTTTGGGGTGCTATATACCACTTTGTGACCGCGTCATCGATTCAATTATATAAAAAGGGATTAGATATAAAAACTAGCTTTCAAATGACTCCTTAGACTGCTCTCTGTGATGTTCTTGTGCCCAGCTAGTGGCGAAGAAATAAAAAGAAAAAAAGAGGAAATATCAGTGCTAGCCCACGCATGCAAAAAAACAACTCATTGTTATTGAAGGCAGGGGGGCTGAAACATCTCTGATTGGGGTTTTAGACAACGTCAATTCCAATGGTGTACTTCTCATTTTGCTGCGATTCCATTTTACAGAGTTTTCAAGCTCTTTTTCGAAAAATTTGTTTTCAAAGTAAAATTTCACCATTATGATGAATCAAATAAGTTATCATTACTGAATCAGCAACAAAAGGCATTTTTCACTAATCTTTTTGGAAACACTATGAATATCTTATTTGGAAGAAACTAAACTTCTTTTATGACCCGGTCATTAGGCTGTGCCGAAACAGGATATGAATTAATAATTCCACAGATAGCTCTAGCACTGAAACTAGATTTCTTAAAAAATACAACTGCTTAGTGAATATACAATACCTATTGTGATCACCCAATTAATGCCAAAATTCATCAATAGTAAAACACAAGAGATGGAGAAGTCTCAATATTTGGGAGGAAGGAGGAATAATATGTGCTTTCCAGGGCGAGGCTGGGTTTCCAGAAGCCCATTGTATTAACAGTGGTATATCTCAGGTATATCACTTACAACACGAAGCTGCTCAATTTAATGCTAAGTGGAGTTAGGGGCAAAAACTACTTTCTGGACAGACTTTCTGTGATATTGCATAAAATAAAATAATATCACTTCATAAAATAATCACTTCAAGAAATTAATCATTTCAAGCCCAGATTTACTATTTTCACTTAATAGTAAAAAAAATACGGCAAAAAAAAATATAATTTAAAAAAAAGTAGCAGAGCCAGATGAATGAAACTTTCAGGAATCAGCTGAAATATCAACTCCTGAAAAATCTTTGAAAGTTTCATCTACCTTGTTCATCCGATTGCCTTTAAAATATCAAAAAATTATTGTCCAGAAAGCGACAATTTACCCAAGTGCTAAACGCCTCACGAATTTATAGCTTTACAAATGCAACTATCAATGAGCCCCTTGAAAATATCAATGAGCCCCCTTAAAACTATCAATGAGCCCCCTTGAAACAATAGGAGTGGACTCCTTCAACTAAAAGATCGAAGTCAATGCTGATTTACTTCTAAAAATGCCCGAATTTCTACTAATTGAGGTTTTCCCTGTTGAGTCAGTTAGAATAATCTATCTCCATCGATGATACCGTTTCCAGACTTGTAGTCTAAATTTTCTAGGGTTACGATGTCATTTTGAGAATTTATCCTCTTAAAACGACTCTTTTTTAGCTATGTCGCGAAATTAACATACAAGCTCAAAATACAGTTAGATTTTAAAAATTGAAGTGATAGCTTCAAAAACTAGACTTGAGATCGCATCTTTGAAACGTAAAAGAACTCGGGGTCAAAATTGGTAAAGTTTTAAAGAATTGGACCTGACAAGTTTAGGTTACCAACTCAATCGACCTTGTCCAGACCAATCTAAAAGAAAATTTATTCCGCCTCTATCCGCTCACCTTTACACACAGGCATAAACACTAAGCCATTCTCTCACTAAACATCCTCCACCTAAATATCTAGTGTTTTCCCAAAAAGGATGCCTTCATGAATATATATGCTCGTGGTCAACTTTTGTCTTCTATTGATATAGTTTTAATTGAAATGTAAGTGTCCCCCCTCTTCTACAGGTCTATGAACAATTGTGGGATTACAACATTCTGTTCATTGTATGATTAATTAATTATGAATAAATATTATGTATCTTACTCTTTTTTTCAGTATTTCGCAAAGCCAAAGTTTGCAGAAATTTCACCAAGTATTAAAAAGGGAACAATAATATTTACCTGTAAACACAATGCAAGTTGACATTGGAATCGATTGTGACCAACACCTCCACACATTGAGCAAATGATTGGTTTGATCGGATCTGGGCATTCTCTAAATGGGTGGCCAACTTGATTACAGTTACTACATCGCCCTTTATAGGTGTTGAAATATCTATTTCTCCTAAAATCTTTATATTTATCAGCAGGATCTATTTTCCATAGCTCTTTGTCTGAAAAGCAGATCATACAAAAAAGATCAGGTCTTGTCTGTTCATTGGAATCAGTAATCGAACAATGTGATAAGGGTTTGAAAGAACTTATTCTTCAGTAGTAAAAAAAAAGTATATACAAAATAGATTCGTCAGTTGGTTCTTAATAATCTCAAGCAAATAGTTGAGGAATGTGAATAAGACTTTCAGAGATTTTAAGGATTTGATTTTTGAGGATTTACTGGAAGTTTCAGTCACCTGGTTCAACTACTTTCTTAAAACTATCAAAGAGATTTTGTCCAAATCTCTTTTGACACAAAGCTTTTTACACAAGAGCAATCCTAATAATTATACAAAAGAAGTAAGCTTTCAACTCAAATAGTTAAAAACGAGTGTACAATTAAACAGTTTCAGCAAGTGTGCTTGTCCAGTTTTTTTTTGTTTTTTTTCCAAAGATTGTCATTGCTTCATTTTTTATTTCATAAGAACATACTTTTGTGATAAATTAGTAAAAGACGATTGTTGATACCACATTGTAAGTAAAGGGCGGCCTGCATAAATAGGAACAAAAACCCTAAGAAAAATTACACATTACTAGGATTTTTTAAAATATAAAATTGGTGCAATATCTGGAATAAAGAAGAAACCTTTTGTTTCCCAGTTGAAATACTTCAATGTTCACAAACTCTAAGTCTCAATGACAGATTCAGCTGAGGAGGAAAGGCCGTTTTCCAACTGAAAAGGCTCTCAACCCATCATTTGCCATTCATACATTCTTCCCTCTAAAGTAAAACTCTAAATCTAAAGATTTTGTAAAACTAATTTGCTTCAAAAGGAAAAATTTTGACCGACTTTAATGTGTCAAAAGAAGTAGGGCTTATAGTTGTCATAGTTTCTACGGAGCCATATCTACTAAGGCATTTGGCATGTTCCAAACAACAACAAACTGAAGAGGCAAAATTTAATTGTTTTGTGAAAGCTTTGCTCAATAGATCCAGGCCAATAATTTTGGCTCTATTCAAATCTTTATTAGTGATACAACCTTTAAATAACCCTTGATTTAGCCTTGTCATGAGTAAATTCCATTAAATAAATGTCATTACCCTAAAATTAAGAGAAAAAAATTTTTCGCCATTGAAGAGGTAATTTTCTTTTTTCTTTGAAGTTTGTAAAAGATGACTTGAACATTAAAATAAATTATTTTGGCTACAGTGTCACAATTAAAACCACACTAAAAGATTTATCATACCTTTAGGTAATTGTCTAATAGCCATATCTATATCACATAAGTCTTTTGTATTATTGTAGAATTGCTTCATGTCATCAGTCCAACTTCTAGGTACTCTGTCCCCTTCTCCATCTTGCTGTTCAACAAACACTGACTGGTTTACAATTGCATCAATTTTCCTCAATATATTAGTGTGTTCACTTGCCAACGTCCCTTCTATATTTAGAGATATATCTGAATCTAGATTTGTTATGTCGCGCATGTGGATTTCTTCATCTGAATCAGATTCGAATACAACATGTTGTTTCTTTTTCTTGTTTTTGGCCAATTCCGTTTTATCTTTTTCAAACCCAAAATGAAGTCTTAGAAAACTTCTTTCACCACTGGTTAGCGGGTCGTCGTCCTTTTTTTTATAAAAAGAAGAAACACCTGTCCTTGTCTTCATTACTGATGGTTTGTCTTTATTTACCTCTGTTGGTATAATAGAAACATCTGAATCTGAGTCAATATGGATTATGTTTTTATTTGACTCATTTGCAGAAATACAGACAATATCTTCATCAGAGTCAGAGAGTATTACCGTGGTCGCTTTGGAACTAGAAGATATACATTTGGATTGTACTGAGTATTTTGACCCCTCCTCTATTATGTAAATAGCATCTTCTTCTAAACTTCGAAAGTGTCCTGCTGTATGAGATTGAACTGCTACAAAATTGTCTTCTGCCGTGTATGATTCTGTAACACAAGAGCTAGATAATGCAGTAGATGATGCTTCTCCTGTTGGCCCTGAACATTCTTCATAAATTTCATGATGAATCTTAGCATATAAGGCTGCTTCTATTTCTTGTAAATCAAACTCGTCCAGCTCATCTATATCCATTTTCTGAAATTAAGGTTGAATAAATATCATTAGTTACTTCATTAGAAAAAAAGGTACATTTTCACTATACCCTTTTTCAATTTCTACGAGGGGGTGGGATCCTTGGGACCAAAAGAAAAGAGAATATTACAATGTTTTACAATGTTACAAAAAGTAACACTGGCATTATAGTTTCCTTAAATGTTTCTGTTTTTATACCAAACAAGATTGGTTGCCAAAAGGAGATGTCTAAGGAAAGGCTGAGAGTATTAAGTTAAAACCTTCAAGGTATGTTGAGATGTTGAAGAGGTAAGATATTATTTAAAAAAAAAAACTCTATTACAAGCCCACAAAGGGCTGAATTCGGATTTCGGAGTCGAGAAATCATATGGTTACGCTAAAACTGGCAAAATACAAAAAAGAAACAACAACGAAGAAGAAAAATCATTTATGAGTCAATAATTAAACTGTAAAAAGTCAATTAAAAAGTTAAAAAGAGAAAAACTGGTCAAATTTAACATAAACAAATACAAGTCAGAAAAAAAAATAAAAAGGACATTAAAAAGGGTACGGGAGCAAAAGAAGCAAAAAAAAATGAAGCATATATATATATATATATATATATATATATATATATATATATATATATATATATATATATATATATATATATATATATATATATATATATATATATATAAATTAAAGGGATACACGTCCTAGGAGTTACAAAGCTTCTCCCAGCAATGGATTAAATTGCATGGCGAAACAGAGCACTATCGTGGGAGGATCCTCTATAGGAGGACAACTGCGGCAGGGCGAAAGATTTAGATCTATGGACAAGAGCTTCTACAAAGGGTTTCCTCGACCCTTTTGGGGTACCTCCAAGACTGCGGACCTTGCGGTCAACTCTGTTCCCACGTGAGGAGTGACGCCCCTGGAGGAAATTATAGCCTAGTAAAAGACACAAGTTTCGCACGGGATTCTGATTAATGGACAATTCTTCTAGGCTTGGTCCGTTTTGACGGGCGTTTTGGGGGCTGAAAAACCTCTTCCTAGCTGATTTGTCTACTATGGGTTGCCTTCCCATTGTGGCAAAAAATTTGTAGGCATGAATATATAATGAGTCAGAGGCATTAGGTTTGGGACTGTCTATGCAGGATTTCGATTCTTGTTGGTAGATTAAATCAAAAAAAGTTTTTTTAAATGAAAGTAAGGAGCAACATTAAAACTTAAAACGAGCAGAAATTACTCCGTATATGAAAGGGCTTTTCCTCCTCAACGCCTAGCTCCTTACGGTAAAGTTTGACTCTTCTCTTAGCTCTATTTTTAAAACAGTAAGAAAATTTAGCGTAAAGAGCGGGGCCTTGAGGAGGAAAAGCCCCTTTCATGTACGGAGTAATTTCTGTTCGTTTCAAGTTTTAATGTTGCTCCTTATTTCATTTAAAAAAAAAACTTTTTTTTTAATTTAATTTCTGGACGTTTTGAATTAATGCATGTTTTGATCTTGGATCTCCGCACATAAATAATTAAACCAAAATTTGCATATTAATTAATTGCAATTAATCGGAAGATTTTGAGAAAAAAGGAGCGAGGGAGGTCTAGTTGCCCTCCAAGTTTTTGACTACTTAAAAAAGAAACTAGAACTTTTAATTTTATACAAACGTTTTCATGGGTAAAAAATATACGTAACTTACGAATTAACTTACGTAACGAACTTCTAAATTCGTATGTTTTTATTGCGTATATGAGGGGTTTCAGCCTTCGTCGCTCTTTAACACTAAAGCTTATATTTTGTCCCAACTCCTTAAGAATGACCTCTGAATCACAAAGGCCCTAGAATAAATGGCTCAAATTACTAAAAATACTTTAGCGTAAGAGTGAGAGATAACGAGGAGGTAAACCCCTCATATGCGTAATAATTTTTGTTCCTTTTAAGTTTTAATGCTGCTCCTTACTTTCAGTACAAAACACTTTTCATATTTATTTTTTCATTGTTTTTTTTTCAAATAATGCTAGAAAATCCTGCGCCCCTTCATTGAAATTCTCTTCCCCCATGAGAAGTTTCTCAATGGAAATATCCTCCCACGTAACCCACCCCCCTCAACTCTCCCCCTCCCTAAACCAAAAAAAAATCCCCCTAAAAACGTCTGTACACTTCCTAGCAACCATTAATATATGTAAACACAGGTCAAAGTTTGCAACTTGCAGCCCCTCCCACGGGGACTGTGGGGGAGTAAATCGTCCCCAAAGACATAGTTATTAGGCTTTTCGACTATGGTGAATAAAATGGCTATCTCAGAATTTCGATCCGCTGACTTTTGGAAAAATGAGCGTGGGAGGGGGCCTAGGTGCCCTCCAATTTTTTTGGTCACTTAAAAAGGGCACTAGAACTTTTAATTTCCGTTAAAATGAGCCCTCTCGCGACATTCTAGGACTACTCAGTCAATACGATCACCCCTGGGAAAAAAACAAACAAAAAAAACAAATAAACACGCATCCGTGATCTGTCTTCTGGCAAAAAACGCGAAATTCCACATTTTTGTAGATATGAGCTTGAAACTTCTACAATAAGGTTCTCTGATACGCTTAATCTGATGGTGTGATTTTCGTTAAGATTGTATGACTTTTAGGCGGTGTTTCAGCCTATTTTCTAAAATGAGGCAAATTTTCTCAGGCTCGTAACTTTTGATGGGAATAACTGATCTTGATGAAACTTATATATTTAAAATCAGCATTAAAATGCAATTCTTTTGATGTAATTATTGGTATCGAAATTCCATTTTTTAGAGTTTCGATTACTATTGAGCCGGGTCGCTCCTTACTACAGTTCGTTAACACAAACTGTTTGAAAAGCATCACCAGGTGCTGAAAACCATGTTGTGACCAAGACAGACCCAGGATTGCACAAAACCTCCATGCATACTGGAGGTCATAGGGACTTCTTGTCCGGTTCTAAGCCGGCTTAAGTGTTTCTTTTAGGCTTGAGAAGATATGTTGATTCCCGTCCTAAAATTGTATCTGGGATCATTGCTTTTCCTGAGGCGAAAATAATTTCAATGATTTAAAGAACATAAAAACTGGAATTTGGAAAGTTACGCAGTTAAAAAATGACTATCGTATCGACATTTGACTGACGAATTCAGACGATTCAAACTGGACTTGTTAGCAGTTTCAGAAACTCATATCCCAGGGGTAGGAAGCATGAAATTAGGTGATGTAGAATTTATTTACTCAGGCAGGAAGGATGGGGTACATAGAAAGGACTATGGCTCAAGATAAATAAGGAAGCTGCTAAGTCTTATTTAGGCTGAGAAGGTATTAATAATAATGGGAAAATAATAAATAACAATAAAAATAAATAAAAAGGGCGCAACAATCTAGTTATAACCAATACGGTTTGGTCATAAAATGGCCCATAAGTTGAAATGGTATTCACATAATGGTAAGAA
Source organism: Artemia franciscana (assembly GCF_032884065.1). NCBI lineage: Eukaryota > Metazoa > Arthropoda > Branchiopoda > Anostraca > Artemiidae > Artemia > Artemia franciscana. The sequence continues at coordinate 21,117,202 of NC_088872.1, read as the reverse complement.
ACCAAACCTTAATGATTATGTAGTAGCAAACCGAAGACTGACAGGATCAATACAAGATGCTATTATTGACGTTAAAAGTAAGCATCACCATCTAGTAGTGTCAAGAGGGTTAATTTAAAGCTGAAATTTCGGAAGGGGAACTACCTCCTGGGATTTTTATGATGTTGGTAGACTCCAGGATGAGAATTTGAGAGAATATTTTCGGAAACAGTCGAATACTAAATTTGAGAGTTTAAAATTTGACAATATGGAAGATGGTTGGAACAATTTTAGAAAAGCAATTTGTGAAGTTGCTGATGATGTCTTAGGGGAGAAAATTAAGACTGCAGCTATGAATATTAGTGAAAAAGCTTCATGTTTAATAGAGAGGAATTATCTGAGTGATAGATCATCGGAAAACAAAAGTAATGTAAAGAAATTACCGAGGATCTAGAAGAAGCAGCTAGACGGCATAATAGTAAAATATTGTACTGACATGTTAATAAATTGAGAGGGAGTAGTCAATCCGGACTTGTCCAAGTTACAGATAGGCACGGGGTCGCAATTAGTGATACGGGAACAGTTAAAGAGAGATGGGCGGAACATTTTGAGAGTATGCTAAACCGAGTAATAGTTGCAGGAAAAGATATAGAGAAAAATGAAAAAGTTTGTAATACCTTGGATGTGAAGGAAGATTTGTTTAGTAAGGAAGAGTTAGCGACAGCACTAAAAGGATTAAAAAATAATAAGGCTCCAGTTGCTGATAGCATGGTAAATGAGTATCTTATATATGGTGGCTCTAAGGTTAGAAATATGTTGCTGTAGATTATGAATATGGTTTTTGAAAAAAGGGAAGCACCTAATGATTTTAGGAAAACCTTAATTAAACCGCTGTATAAAAAAGGATCAGATTGAGCGTCGTAATTATCGAGGCATTAGCCAGGTCTCTGTAGGTAGCAATACTTAGTAATATGATACTATTTAGACTGAGAGATGCTGTAGACAAAATTTTAAGAGAAGACAGTGTGATTTTAAAAAGGCAGAGGATGTGTCGACTAATTGAGAAGTGCCTTAGTTGTCAAACAACATTGGTCCTCAGTTTTATAGATTATGAGCAATTCGATTCTGTCGATAGAACAGCTTTAGCAAAGGTCTTATTCTTGTATGGTCTACCAGACAAAAACATTATAGTGATTAGTGCTATGTACGAGAATAATACTGCTGCAGTTAAGGTAGGAAATGAGGTTGGCAACTGGTTTTGTATTAAATCAGGAGTTAAGTAGGGTTGTGTTTTATCCCTATTTATATGGATCATTTTGATGGACTTTGTCTTAAGGAGCACGGGAAGGCAATGAGAGACCACGGAATCAGATGGGGAGGAAAAACTATCTGGACTTAGATTATGCTGATGGTTTGAGCATCCTAGGTAAAAGTGTGAGCATAACGAATGAGCTTTTAAAGGTTTTGCGAGTTCAGGGTGCTAGAATAGGTTTAAAAATTAAAGTTAAGAAGACTAAGTCACTTAGGCTAGGAATAAGTGAATATGAAAAGGTGACGACGGGTAACGAAAATATTGATCAGGTGGCCAGTTTCACTTACCTTGGTAGTATTATTAGTAAAGACGAAGGGAGCAGTAAAGATTTTAAAAGTAGTATAGCCAAGGGTCAGGGTGTTTTTTTCATAGTTAAAAAAAAGGTTTAGAAGTACAGAGAGGTAAGTCTGCAAACCAAGATTAGAATATTGGAAGGTAAGGTAATGACAGTCGTCAAATATGGCTCTTAAGCATGGGTGCTCCGAAAAGTGGACGAAGATTTACCAGATGTTTTCCAGAAAAATTGCCTACGGAATGTTCCTGATACTCAGCTGACTGAGCGTATTTCAAACAGTATGTTGTACGAAAAATGTGGTTCAATCCCGCTAGCTACGGCTATAATGAAAGAAAGGTTGAGATGGCTAGGGCACGTTCTGTGGATAAAAGTTGACAGATTGCCAAAGACTGTCCTTTTCGGCCAAATCTCCAGGGCTAAACGGAAAGCAGGTCATCCTTATCTGGGGTGGGAGGATGTCCCGAAGAAAGATTTAAAAGAAATGGCAATTTCCTGGGAGGGTGTAAAGAAGGAGGCTATAAATAGATTGAAATGTAGGAGGAGCGTGTATAGCTGTGTTGGCCTCAGGCGGCTTGGTGCTGCAGTGAGTTGTTAGTAGTAGTAGTAAAAGGGACACGAAAAAAGTGTCAATAATTCAACTGTAAAGTCAATAAAAGAGTTAAAATGATAAAACTGGTCAAAAGGGGGGGACAAAATAAGTGAATAAACACAAAAAAGAGAACAGAATATAAAATATATGATAATTAAAATGGAAATTAAAAAGCAGAGGGTGGGAAACAAGCAAATAAGTGTAAGAACCTGGGCAGCACCATCGGCCAATAAAAAAAGGAGAGAGAGAAATAAAAGGAGAAAATAATTGGATTTTTATTCATTTTTTCTGTGATGAAGGGGACAAAAGTTTTTTTTTTTATCTGAAAGTAACGCAGCGAATGGGGGACAAAAGGGGGATGGGCTCAGAAATAGCTCGAGGCGGCCGTAATCTGGATGGGCAGTGACGCTTGGTGAAAATACATTCCGTCCGAGGGTTAGTTATTGTATTTTTTGCAAAACGAAACCCTCCTTCACTCAAGGGTTCCCAAACTAGCTTTTTATGGGAGCAGAGAGTATGGCACCTTGCCTTCTTTGAAAATTATTTGCAAGGCTCTTATTTGGATTGATTCAATCTTTTATCCACGTTAAGGCCAGTAGTTCAAATGAGGACACAGAAATTTCATTAGGGATAAGATTAAGAAAACAGGGCGAGGATTCAAGGAAACAAATCAGCATTATCATGAACTTAGAGAGGTTTACTGTCATGTCTAAGTCCAAGGCCTCATCTCCAGTTTCATTGAGGATGCTCATAGGGTCGCTTATTAAATTTCTGAAGCAAGTTTCAACAACCATAAAGTCACCAAAAATTCCTATCGGTCTGGAAATTCCCAAGGCTATTAATCATGACGGAAAAAAGGAGGGGACTTAGGAGAGTACCTTGGGTTATGCCATTATGGACAGGGAGATGACTTGAACAACGATTCTGGTATTTGACAACCTGCGATCTATTTGCTATGAAGGGGGCAACCAACTTCACGAGTAAGGGATCAATATTGAACTCGCTGACAAGTTTCTCAATTAAAATTGTGGTTAACAAGGTCGAATGCTCTCTGAAGGTCAATGGAAATTAAATTTAACCAGAAATTTGGCTTAACAAGGATTTTCCCCGTGTGGTCAATAAGAGAAACAAGGTAGTGGGAAGTAGAAGCGGATTTTAGGTTCCCAAATTGCCTCAGGTCAGTAAAAGGCAGGATTTTTTTCTTTAACCAGTCTGCAAGGAATCCTTCATAAACTTTCGAGAAAATAGGAGTAAGAGTAACAGGACGAACGCCTTCTAAACTAGGCTTTCTGTTTTTCTTTTTCTAAGGGGCTATGAAACCTTGTTTCCCAATTGTTGTAATTCGCCCAGACTCGGTATTCCCATTAAACAGAGAAGACAAGGGCTTAGAGAGGAACTCACCGAAGGCACTTATAACAGGAAACAGAATATCCAAAGGACAAACACTTGTTTTTCTTAGTTTTTCAATTCTTCTTTCTATCTGAGAGGGGGAAACAGTAGGAAAAGAAGGGAATATGGCCCCTGTTGGTAATTGGTCGGACAATGCTGGAAGGCTCTGGACAATGGAAGCAAGGGATTTATTTAGATTATTGGCAGTAACATCAGGGGACTCGGATAGGTTGAAGATAAGCTGCTCAAGCCTCCTGCCACAGCTTTTTAACCAGGAAATATCAATTTTTTGGCTTATTAGTGAACAATTCTTCAATCTTAATTCTGTAGTATAATCCTGCCAATTTACGAATTACTCTTATAATTGATTTTCTAAATTTATTGGCTTCATCTGGTTTACCATTTTTAAAAAGCTTCAACTTGGTTCTAATTAGTGTTTTTTATAGTTTGGTTAATAAAGGATTTACCACTAAAACATCTTTTAAACCTTTTTTCTAGGAAACAAATTTGATATTTATCAACTAGCTTTTTGTGGAACATAGCCATTTTCTCATCAAGATTTTTTAAACTATAGATATCCAACCAATCTTCAGTATTCAGCCACATGCCAAAAGAAAGAAGACCAGAATTTTGAAGAGGGGATAAACACCATAGGTTATTGAGAAAGAATACTTAAAATTTGAGGAGGGGGATAAAAGAATCAAAAGACGATGACCCCCACCTAATGGGGACAGAGCTAAGGGAGGGCTGTAAAAATTATACATATTAGTTAAGATAACATCAAGAGATGTTTTTCCCCGAGTCATTGGTATTTTAACAATTTCCTTCACTTTAAGTGAGGAGCAAAAGGAATCCATTTTAAGGTCGTTGGCATCACCAACTAAAAACAGCCAGCATTGGGGCAGTTAGAAATAATAGAATCAGCACTTGTCTGCCATTGCTGGATGAATTTACGTCTTGAATCGACATTTCAGTTTGGGGAGCCAGAGGATTTCATCATACTCGGATAAACTAGGGACTCGAATAACCTTTACGTAAAGGTTACTCTTAGTAAAGAACAAAACACTGCAACCTTTTTTTCTGAGTGAGTGGTCTAAAGGATGGAGTTTAATCAACTCTGAATAATTTGGCAGGTGCAATTAATCTGGGCCATGTGACTGGACTTCAGTAGTTGCTATTATATCTATTAGATTTGACTCTGAAAGCACCTCGAGTTCGGTAAGCTTTTCAAAATTAAGACTTTCAGCATTAGTAACTAAAAGTTTAAGAAAAACAAACCGATTGTGGAATTGCGATAGGGAGACTTAATAAGTTTGAGAAAGGTGGGATTTAATTTAATATTATGATGCTTTGGAGAAGAAGAGTCAGAGAAGGATTTGCCTTGGGGATTTTGAGGTAGGGTGACGGGCAAGGATGGGACGAAGCATGATGAGGAAGGTGCAACTTGTTTCCAGTTGACGATAATTGAGAACAATTAGGATTTATTACAAGACAATTATTAAATGCAAGTCACGTTGACAGGGTAGGCACAAGGGATAAAACGAATGGGCTGTAGGTGGGGTTTCGCGGGGATAGGGTAAGAAGGAGTCAAATTTTTGATAGAGAGAAAAGGGGGAGACGGGAAGGCAAGAAGGTGTTGGGAAAAGGGAAGTGGGATGGGAACTTTCTGGGAGGAGGGAGGTCGGATATACTTTGGAAAATAACGGGTGGAGGCAAAAGCCAGTCAACAACGTGTTGGGCGTATGGAGTGGATAGGGTATGCAAGAGAGTTTGTGACCAGAAGGGATATGAGTAAGAGGGGATTATGGGAAGGTTTGGGGGGCGATGGTGATTTGACTGGTCGGGAGTATATTTCTGGGTTGGAGGGGCATTTCGGGGAGAGGATACCTGGGGCATGTTGCTTTGTATCAGACTCGGACGGAAGTCAACTTTGTTCAGATGTAATAGCTCTGCATCTAGGGATTTCATGTTCCCCACAGCTCCAGGGCAAGGACTGTAAATTAAACAATTTGCCCAAAGTTTACATGCATGATTTATCATTAGGACAAAAGGAAATGTTTGATTTGAGGTGTAACCAAAAAGGCTAGAGGCATTTAGGTGAAAGTTCAAAGAATGTTAAGGGGTATGTTAAACTAAATCAATAGGCATTATACACATCCAGCTTATCAAAAAGGAAGATCTGCTAAATATTAAGAATCAGGACATGTTGAGAGGTATGTCAATAAGTATAAACCAATCTCAGCATTTCAGTCCCCAAAATAAAAAAAATCTACCTGAGACTTTGACTTGTTTTTTCTGGACAAAATTTACCCTCTCAGTTGCTACAGCTTCCATCGGTTGACTCAATATGGATGCATACCAGTATGGCTGCATTTTAGGAGTAGGTTCTACAATCAGAGTTTACTTTAAACCTCATTACTAAACCTTGTTAACCTAAACAACATTTGAATGCTTCTTTGTTCATAATGAGTCCAACTCCCTGCTACCCAGACAAATAAATTATATGTGACCTAATTTCATATTCTGCAACTATGGGAAATGGGTTTCCAGAATGCTCAATGGATAGGATAAACATCCTTCAGAACCATTGCTGCCACCAAGGACATCAAATCAACGTTTCAGTTACTATGTCTGTTTTACAAGGACAAATACCAAGCTTGCCACCAAACTTTGCTGCAGTGGGGATTGAACAGTGGGCAGAGTATTGACAAGCAAAGCATCAATCCAATGTGCTACAACAAGGTTAAACAATCGAGTCGAGTTAAAAACGTTTGAACCACTCAGTCCATTCCCAACACAATAGTTGTCATTAAACATT